>NW_024067759.1:0-300000 GCF_009389715.1 Phoenix dactylifera
GACATCCTTCCTTAATGGCGTCGATTCGCCTTTGGGGCGCGAACGATCCTTCGGCAGCCAGGCGTCCTCTGGCGTCACCGAGGCGTCACCCGCCTTTCCGCCTATTTAACCGGGGGCCCTCCCCGTCCGCCTTTCTCTCCACAGGCATCCTCGAGTTTCTCCCTTGTGCTGCTGCCGTTGCTGTCGGACTGTTCGTTCGCTCCTCTTTTGACGCTCTCGGAGCCGTTCTTCCTTCCCTTCTGGTGAGTTGCCCCATTTCACTTTCGTCCTTCCTCTTTTTAACTCTTGGTAGCGTCTCGACGACTCCTGACTCTTGAAGTTCCTCCGGCACTAGGCCAGGCATCCGAGGGTTAGGCCTCAGGAAATTCTTCCGGCGCTAGGCCAGGCATCCGAGGATTAGGCCTCAGGAAATTCTTCCGGCGCTAGGCCAGACATCCGAGGGTTAGGCCTCAGGAAATTCTTCCGGCGCTAGGCCAGGCATCCGAGGGTTAGGCCTCAGGAAATTCTTCCGGCGCTAGGCCAGGCATCCGAGGGTGAGGCCTCAGGAAATTCTTCCGGCGCTAGGCCAGGCATCCGAGGGTCAGGCCTCAGGAAATTCTTCCGGCGCTAGGCCAGGCATCCGAGGGTTAGGCCTCAGGAAATTCTTCCGGCGCTAGGCCAGGCATCCGAGGGTCAGGCCTCAGAAAATTCCGCTCATTGGTCGGCCAAGGCTGGCGCAAGCCGAGGCGACCGGTCGGGGCTTCAGGCTAGTCTGCTCCCGGGATAATCATCGGGTTAGCCTGGCATCCGAGGACTGAGCCTCGGAGAATTCCGCTCGTTGGTCGGCCAAGGCTGGCGCAAGCCGAGGCGACCGGTCGGGGCTTCAGGCTAGTCTGCTCCCGGGATGATCATCGGGTTAGCCTGGCATCCGAGGACTGAGCCTCGGGGAATTCCGCTCGTTGGTCGGTCAAGGCTGGCGCAAGCCGAGGCGACCGGTCGGGGCTTCAGGCTAGTCTGCTCCCGGGATGATCATCGGGTTAGCCTGGCATCCGAGGGCCGAGCCTCTAGGAATTCCGCTCGTTGGTCGGCCAAGGCTGGCGCAAGCCGAGGCGACCGGTCGGGGCTTCAAGCTAGTCTGCTCCCGGGATGATCATCGGGTTAGCCTGGCATCCGAGGGCCGAGCCTCGGAGAATTCCGTTCGTTGGTCGGCCAAGGCTGGCGCAAGCCGAGGCGACCGGTCGGAGCTTCAGGCTAGTCTGTTCCCGGCATGATCATCGGGTTAGCCTGGCATCCGAGGGCCGAGCCTCGGGGAATTCCGCTCGTTGGTCGGCCAAGGCTGGCGCAAGCCGAGGCGACCGGTCGGGGCTTCAGGCTAGTCTGTTCCCGGGATGATCATCGGGTTAGCCTGGCATCCGAGGGCCGAACCTCGGGGAATTCCGCTCGTTAGTCGGCCAAGGCTGGCGCAAGCCGAGGCGACCAGTCGGGGCTTCAGGCTAGTCTGTTCCCGGGATGATCATCGGGTTAGCCTGGCATCCGAGGGCCGAGCCTCGGGGAATTCCGCTCGTTGGTCGGCCAAGGCTGGCGCAAGCCGAGGCGACCGGTCGGGGCTTCAGGCTAGTCTGTTCCCGGGATGATCATCGGGTTAGCCTGGCATCCGAGGGCCGAGCCTCGGGGAATTCCGCTCGTTGGTCGGCCAAGGCTGGCGCAAGCCGAGGCGACCGGTCAGGGCTTCAGGCTAGTCTGTTCCCGGGATGATCATCGGGTTAGCCTGGCATCGGAGGGCCGAGCCTCGGGGAATTCCGCTCGTTGGTCGTGCGCCTATCACTTGCCGCTCGACGGGGTTTCTCCGTGGCCAGCTGCGATCGTATTTCTCCTCCTCTCGAAGCGTCGCCTGGGGAACACCAGAAGGCTATTAAATGCTAATTGAGGCGTTACTTGGAAAATCGGATCGGCCAGTTGCTGCTTGCGAGGAGTGCTAGTTAAGCGGCCGCGATACGCGCGTTCTTCGAGGCGGATACGGCCTGGGCGCGTGCGGAGATACGTGGGCCGTGGGATACACGCCGCCCGGAGTGTCCTGCATGAAGAATGCAATTAAGGAGAACGACGCTTAGGAGGTCGTGGGAGGATACGCCTCGAGAGCCGGAACGGCTCCGGATTCGTTGCGCCCGCATTTATTGGAGCCACCTGCATCGGAACGACCGGGGGGCCACAGTTTGGCTATAAATATAAGTGCAGGTGCGGTGGAGCCTGCCAAGCCGGAGCTGTTCAGGTTGCCATGGATCGTGGACCTCCTCTCCGGTGCGTGGCTGGGAAACCCCTGCCGGAGGAACGGGAGGCGCGCCCCTCGCGACTTCCGCCAACTAGCCGTTTCGTCTGGGATCAACAAGGAGATTCTCCCCGGCGGAACTCTGCTCTAGGCGTTTCATTCGGGATCACATCCCCCCTCTTTTCAGTCCCACCTCCCGATTGAGCTCTGCGCTAGATGCTTCATCCGGGATCGCGCCTCCTCGCGCTATTCTCCCTTGTATTCCTTTCCTCCCCTTCTCCTGGGGAGGACCGGAATATCCCTTGGAGGTGGCGTTCCTCTAGAAGCAGTGCGAACTTCTTCTTCGTCCGCGCCGGCTCTTCGTCTTTTGCGTGAGGCGTCGATGGCGCCTCCGGGGGGAAGCACCCACGCCCGGTGGGATTGCAGCTGCTTCGGATGGAGGGCTCGGGATCCCAGATCCTCAGCTTAACGGAGTCCCCACCTCTTCCTTACTTTCTTTACTCCCCAATTCCCCTCTGGGAATTCTTTGTAATCACACGAACACGCCGTTGTAACCAGGAATTATTGAGATGAAAAGGACTATACATTTTTTGAACTGTCTTTCTGGCTTTGTCTTTCTACTGGTAATACACCCGTAGGTTAGCGGAATTCCAGCTCCTTGGAATTTCTCGACCATTTAGGGCCTCCAACTGGTAGGAGCCAGGTCGGTTTACCCAGCGAACCCTATACGGGCCTTCCCAATTTGGCGCCAGCTTCCCACCTTCCGCGGGTTGAGATGCTTTGGCTCGCCTTAGCACCAGATCTCCGATTCTGAAAAGTTTTGGTCGGACCTTGGAGTTATAATATCGGGCCACCCTCCGCTGATACATCGCCATCCGAACCTGCGCCATTTCCCTCGCTTCTTCCAAGAGGTCCAGGTTTCCTCGGAGTTGCTCCAAATTGGCCTCGGGTCGGTGCGTAGCCACCCGGGGCGAGGGGAGTCCGAGCTCCACGGGGACAACCGCTTCCGTGCCATAGGTTAGGCTGAAAGGCGTCTCCCCGGTAGGGGTCCGATGCGTGGTCCGATACGCCCAAAGGACGTTCTCGAGTTCTTCGACCCAAGCTTGCCCCGTCCGACCGATTCGCGCCTTAATTCCTTGGAGGATTGTCCGGTTTGTCACCTCGGCCTCACCGTTGGTTTGGGGATGCGACACAGATGTGAACCGATGCTCGATCCCGAATTCCTCGCAGAAGTCACGGAAATGCTTGTTGTCGAACTGTCGACCATTATCCGAGATGAGGACCCGGGGTACCCCAAATCGGACAATGATGTTTTTCTTCACGAACTTCCGGACTTGCGCCTCCGTGATAGTGGCCAGCGGCTCTGCCTCCACCCACTTGGTGAAGTAGTCAATTGCAACAATCAAGAATTTCCGCTGGGCGGAAGCGACGGGGAATGGTCCGAGGATATCCATTCCCCACTGTGCGAAGGGTCAGGGTGCGGTGATTGGTGCCAAGGGGACAGAAGGGACTCTCTGGACGTTGGCGTGGCGCTGGCAGGCGTCGCATTTCCGTACGTGATCCTTTGAGTCCTCCAACAAGGTAGGCCAATAATAGCCTTGCCTCATGATCTTGTGCGCCAAGGACCTAGCCCCCGAGTGCGATCCGCAGACGCCCTCATGGACTTCGCCGAGGACGTAGGCCGCCTCCGAGGGGCGGAGGCACCTTAAGAGGGGGGCGGTAAACGAGGTCCGATACAGCCTCCCTTCATAGAGTACGTAGTGGGCGGACTTCCTGACAAGTCGCCGAGCTTGATCTTCGTCTTCAGGGAGGATCCCTTCGGCGAGGTAGGCGACGAGCGGGTCCATCCAAGACGGCTCCGGATCAATCGCCATCACCGCTCCAGCCTCGCCGATGCTCGGGGCATCCAGGGTCTCCAGGTAGATTGCCCTCGACAAGTTGTGCGCCTCTGCGCCCACCAAGCGGGACAACCTGTCGGCCCTGGCATTTTCGCTTCTGGGGACCTGCTGGATGTCGACACTGCCGAGGTCGGGAATGAGTGCTTGCACCTTCCGGACGTAGTTCTGCATGGTCGGGCTCCGGGCCTCGAACTCCCCACGGACCTGCCCGACCACCAGCTGGGTGTCGGTGAAGACCTTCAAACGCCGGATGCCGAGCTCCCCGGTGAGTTTGAGTCCTGCGACTAGGGCCTCGTATTCCGCCTCGTTGTTGGTAACTGAAAATCCAAACCTCAAGGCATACTCGGCTATCACTCCATCAGGACTGGTAAGGACCAGCCCGGCCCCTCCACCCTCGGGGTTCGACGACCCATCGATGTGAAGCGTCCAGGTCGGGAGGTCGAGGCTGGGCGTTTCCGGCGGTCTAGGTTCCGCCTCCTGCACCGTGCACTCAGCGAGGAAGTCCGCGAGCACCTGGGCCTTGATGGCGGGTCGAGGCTGGTAGCGGATGTCGAACTCACCGAGTTCTACTGCCCACTTCACCAGCCGTCCCGCATTCTCGGGGTTGCCGAGGATCTGTCGTAACGGTTGATCAGTTAAGAGGGTGACAGAATGGGCCTGGAAATAGGGGCGGAGCCACCTGGTCGTGGTCAGCAGCGCGAAGGCGATCTTTTCAGCCTTCGTATACCGCGTCTCGGCGTCCCGTAGGACCCGGCTGATGTAGTACACAGGCTTCTGGAGCTTTGCCTCTTCCCGAACCAGCACCGCACTGACCGCGGTTGGGGAGACCGCCAGATAGAGGTAGAGCATCTCCCCTTCTTGCGGCTTGGACAGTAGGGGAGGAGACGCCAGGTATTCCTTGAGCTGGTCGAATGCTGCTTGACATTCGGCCGTCCAGAGGAAGTCTTTTGGGCGTTTTAACACCTTGAAGAATGGTTGGCAGCGTTCGGCCGATTTTGCCACAAATCGTCCGAGCGCGGCGACCCTTCCAGCGAGCTCCTGAACTTCCTTTACTTTGGTCGGAGGGGACATACCTTGGATGGCCTTGATTTTGTCCAGGTTGGCTTCGATACCCCGCTGGTTGACAATGAAACCAAGGAACCTCCCGGCCGAAGCGCCAAAGGCGCACTTCGCTGGGTTCAGCTTCATGCGAAACTTCCGTAAGGTGGTGAAAGTCTCCTCCAGATCCACGATGTGCTGGTCTGCCTGGCGGCTCTTCACCAGCATATCGTCCACGTGCACCTCCATGTTCCGGCCGATTTGCTCTTTGAAGATTTTGTTGACGAGGCGCTGGTAAGTGGCGCCAGCGTTCTTCAGACCGAAGGGCATTACCTTGTAGCAGTACAGCCCCCGGTCCGTTATAAAGGCAGTTTTCTCCTCGTCCTGTGGGGCCATCATTATCTGGTTGTAACCGGAGAAGGCGTCCATGAAAGACAGCAGCTGATATCCGGAAGTCGCATCGACCAGTTGGTCTATCCGCGGAAGCGGGAAGCTATCCTTAGGGCACGCCTTGTTCAGGTCGGTATAGTCGACGCACATCCTCCACTTCCCGCTCGCCTTCCGGACAAGTACAACATTTGCCAGCCACTCGGGGTAACTCACCTCCCTTATGAATCCTGCCTCCAAGAGTTTGTCTACCTCCTGGTCGACCACCCGGATCCGATCCGGGGCACAGTGTCTCTTCTTCTGCTTCATTGGCCGGTGGGTCGGGTCGACGTTGAGGGCGTGAGAAATGACCTCCGGGTCGATCCCAGGTACATCGGCCGCCGACCAGGCAAATACATCGGCATTGGCTCGGAGGAATTCCACCAACCGGGCCCGAGCTCCCGGGTCGAGATTGGCGCCGACCCGGACCACCTGGTCCCGGCGGCCTTCCTCGAGGGGAACTTCGACCACACCCTCGGCCGGCTCCCCCTGCCGCAAAGCCACCTCGTCTCTGGCATCAAGGGACTCGACGCTTAGGGCTTCTGCGGGCTTCTTCCCTTTGAGGGTCGCTAGGAAACATTGCCGTGCGGTCAGTTGGTCGCCTCGGACCTCCCCGATCCCGACCGCCGTGGGGAACCGCATGAGCAAGTGGTACGTAGAGACCACCGCGCGAAGGGCGTTCAGTACGGGTCGTCCGAGGATAGCGTTGTAGGCCGAGGGAACACGGATGACCAAGAACCCGAATCGCACCGTGGCTTCTGCGGGTGCGACTCCCGCAGTCACAGGCAGCTCAACGACACCTTCCGCCGGGACAGCGTCACCGGTGAATCCTATGAGGGGGGTGGATATTTTGTGCAACAATTGTCTGGACAAGCCCATCTTTTGGAAGGCCTCGTAAAACAAGATATCAGCTGAGCTTCCACTATCCACAAGAACACGCCTTACATCATAGTTTGCCATAGTGAGGAAAATCAACATGACGTCATCGTGGGAGGTCTGAACCCCCTTTACATCCTCATCACAAAAGGTGATTGATTACATTGCCGACCCTCTGCCTCTTTGCGACGGCCGCCCCCGACGCCTCCGCCGAGCCCCCTGCGCTCCTCACGAGCCGGGGGCAGCCCCCAGTGATAGTGTGGATCACGCCCGCAACGGTTCGATTCTGCTCCCGAGGCTCCGGAGGGGCCGGGTCGGCCGGACGCGAGTCTGCGGGGGGACGTCGGTCGCTCACATATCGACCGAGACGCCCCCGGCGGATGAGAGCCTCGATCTCGTCCCGAAGCTGGAAGCAGTCCTCCGTGTCGTGGCCGTGGTCTCGGTGGTACTCACAGTACGCCCGGGAGGGCCTCTTCCCAGGGATCCTCCGCATCTGTCTCGGGGCCGGGAGGTCCTCCCGCCCCTTGATCTCCATAAGGATCTGGGCCCGGGGAGTCAGGAGAGGGGTGTACCGGTGAAAACGTCGGGGTGGAGAACGAGGGCGTAGGGCGCCGTGGTTCTTCGCCGGCGACGGGCTTCTGCGCCGACGCTGAGGCGTCGGGCTCCTCCTCTGGCGTGCCTCTTTCCGCCTTTTCTTCCCAAGCTTTTGAGGGATCTCGGCGGCCTCCTTGCTCCGGTGGGCGGCCGCCTCCTCGGCGTCCGCATACTGGTTCGCCCGGGACAACAGCTCTGGGAAGCTCCGCGGCAGGCGTTTGTCCAGGGAGAAGGTGAGTCTGCCCTTCCTGAAGCCACGCTTCAGGGCTGAAAGAGCTACCTCCTGACTCAGGTTCCGGACCTCCAGCGTAGCCCTGTTGAAGCGGGTAAGATAATCCCGCAGGCTTTCTCCCTCGTTTTGCCGGACATCAAAGAGGGAGTCGGAGACCAGTCGCCGCCGGCTACTGACGGCGAAATGAGTGATGAAGAGGCGAGTGAACTGGTCGAAGGACCGGATTGAGTCAGCCTCCAGCCCGGCGAACCACGCCCTCGCCGGGCCACGGAGGGTTGCCGGGAAAGCCTTGCAGAGAAGGAGATCTGATGCTCCGTGGAGGAGCATAAGGGTCCTGAAACTCTCGACGTGATCCCGCGGGTCCGCCGCCCCGTCATAGGGCTCGATCGCCGGCATTTTGAACCCCGACGGATTCGGGGTCCGCAGGATCCTCGAGGCAAGCACCGGCTGGGAGGAGATCTCTAAGTCGGCGAAGGGATCTTTGGAATGGCCCTTCAGGACCTGGAGTTGTCGGTGGAGATCGTCCACCCGCCGGTCCAGGGAGCGCGACCGGTGGGTGGGAGACAAGGAGCGGCGAGAGGGGGACCGACTGGAGCGCGGGTTCCTCGAGGACTGGGGGGTCTGGGAACGCGCCCGGGCCCGCCTCTCGTACCCCGCGCAGCTCCGGTGGGAAGGTCCCGGCAGAATGGAGCGTGCTCGAGAATCCTCCTCGCGCCGGCGCTCCTCCCCATGAGAGAGGAAGGAGCGCGGGTTGAGGAGGACAGGCGAACGCTCAGGCAGCAGCGGCTCCTGAGCCCGCTGCGGCGCCCGGGACATCGCACCCTGCAGATTCTGCACCGCCTCCGCGAGGGTGCGAACCTGCTGGGCTAGCTGGTCGAACTGGGCGGCTTCGACCGTCTGAATGGGCGGTGGGGCGGTGGAGTGTTGCTGAGAGTGTGTTGGAGATGCAGCGGCCTCCCGGCCAGAGGCGCGAGAGGCCCCGCGACCGGAAGCATTGGAAGCTCCACGACCACCTCGCCGTGCCATTACGATCGCTCTGAGATCCGGGCCCTCCTTCTAGCGCCAACTGTTGCTGGGAGTCCAAACCGAGAACGATTGGCACAGCGGTGTGAACGGGGTTCCCTTTGAGTTGCTTTGGTTGCGCTCCGCCCTCCGCCGTGAAACCTGCAAGCAAGCCTCGCACCACCACCAGGGTAGTGGGGGCCCTCCGACGGTCAAGTCAGGGGAGATCGAAGGAGAAGGAGAAGGAGAGGTAGCAGGTAAGATGACACTCTGGAAAATCTTTCTTACCCTCCCCTTTCCCCCCCCAGCCCCATATATATCAGGCTGGGGGGTTTTTCTGGGGATTGGTCATCGTGTGGCACGATGGGGTTGCCACTGACGTGGCCGTTACAGGGCGTCGTGGGGCAGCGCTGGGTACGGCCATGGCAGGGCGTAGTGGAGCTCCGCTTTGTACGGCTGTTACAGGGGATCGTGGGGCAGCGCCGGATTTGGCCGTTGCAGGAAGTAGTGGAGCAGGGGGCTGCGGCGTGCCTCAGGAGAACAGCCTGTTGTTGTAAAGAGATTGCCAACCCGAGGTCGGGTTGTTGGATCAAGGGGCAACCGACTCGGGGTCGGACTGCGGAGCCGAAGATATCCGACCCGAGGTCGGATTGCTGGATCAAGGGGCAGCCGACTCGGGGTCGGGCTGCGGAGCCGAAGATATCCGACACGAGATCGGATTGCTGGATCAAGGGGCAGCCGACTCGGGGTCGGGCTGCGGAGCCGAAGATATCCGACCCGAGGTCGGATTGCTGGATCAAGGGGCAGCCGACTCGGGGTCGGGCTGCGGAGCCGAAGATATCCGACCCGAGGTCGGATTGCTGGATCAAGGGGCAGCCGACTCGGGGTTGGGCTGCGGAGCCGAAGATATCCGACCCGAGGTCGGATTGCTGGATCAAGGGGCAGCCGTAGTCTTCCTGGGCGCGCGTGCCGGTCACGTGGGGCATGGTGGCTAAGTTCTCCCGTAACAGAATTCATTAGTAAACAAGAAATATACTCAATTGCTTTGATCTCATCAAAATCAAATAGGATTTTAATCAATCACTCCACAATCTCTCCCTTTTTGATGATGACAAAACACTGAGTATATGTAAAGTGAATTGCATAATAAACAATGAAATAAAATCCATAAATGAATTCAAATGTCTGGTAATTCAATTTATCCAAGCTTGAAAGGAGTGAAACAATAAATTTCAGAGTTAAAGCTCCCCCTTTCATTTGGAATTATATAAGCCTTCATATCATGCAATCAATTGTTTGGCTTATATATATTTAATGATTTAGCTTTCTTAAAAATTCAGATTCTCCCCCTCAACATATGCATTCTACTTTGTTTTGATTCTTTGAATTTCCTTTTAATGCTTTGAAGTTTTTGAACTGAAATTTTGGTTTTTAGAGGAAAAATCTGTCAATTTGTTCTTGAGTAGGATTCAGCTAATCTCCGAATATCCCTTGAATAGATTCTGGAGATTACTCCATTAGGAGCCCCAAAAGAGAGATAATGAGCCTCGGGGTACCGAATCTACTTAGAACAAATTTGTGTGTTTTAAGAGTTTATCTTTTTATTGATTTCCATTGATTCCTTTTACATATTTTATACATATTTTTCTTCCTTTTACATATTTCTCCCCCTTTTTGTCATCATATCAAAAAGGAGGTAAACAGAACACACAATCAAACATAGATCAAAAGGCACATTATTGAAGAAAAATGCGGCTACTCATTGTATTAATTTGTATGTAAGTACATTTCAGAATACAATAAGTAACGTAAAGCAATACATGTCAAAGCAAAATACAAAAAGTAGCTACGGTCTCCTCGAGGATGTAGGTCCTCCTCTCGAGGATGTATCTCCTCCTCTCGAGGATGTGACTCCTCCTCTCGAGGATGTGGCTCCTCCTCTCGAGGATGTATCTCCTCGAGGCATGCGCTCCACGAGTGATTGGACCGCATTGGTCACGTTCTCTAGCTGGCGAATGATGGCCTGGATGGCCCTGCTCTGTGTCGTATCCAGCTCGAGTACTGACTTCTGCAGTCCGTCCAGCTTGTCGATGAGCACATTCGACAAGCGCTCGGCCCCTGCGGTGGTGGTGGACATGTCACGGCCGATGTCATCCCGCATCTGTCGAGTGGTGCTCGTGACCTCACTCATGCTGTGGAACTGGGCCTGTATCAAGGTCCTCATGTTGTATATCTCTTGCCGCACCTCAGCCGTCATGTCTGTCACGGCTGTCAAGGAAGGGACCAATGCGGAAGATGTGGGCGCAGGAGAGGGAGTAGGCACCGCACCCCGGAGCTCCTGGAGCAGATCTCGGACTATCTCCTGCCGCAGCTCCCGGAGCTGCTCAGACGAGATCCGGACCTCCATAGGCTGAGTGGGTGGAGCTGAGGAGGAGGGTCCGGCGGAGGTGGTAGGAGCAGAAGTGGATGGAAAGTCTGGTACGTCGGGAAAGTCAGAATCGGGCTCAGGACTGGGGGAAGGTCTGGTGGTCTGTGTGGTGATGGATGACTTCCTAACCCAGATCCCCTCTCTCTTCCGAAACCCCATCCTGTGTAGGGTCCCCGCTCGCATGCGATCTGTCCATCGCAATGCCTTAGAGGGTTCCCCCTCAGGAATGGGAATCTCGTACTCCCTAAACAGAAGAGTGAATATCATGCCGTATGGGAGGGTGAGCCTAGGTCTATCTAGGGGCTCACACATATACCTATAGATGAGTTTGGGAAAGTTGATTGGAGTGTCCTGAAGAATATAAAACATCAGAGCTAGGTCTCTCTCATTTACAAAATCAAATCTCCCTGTCTTAGGGAAGATGGACCTAGACAATATACTCAAGAGGATCCGCACCTCAATCGGTAGTGAGCTAGCGGATACCTCGTCTAGAGGTGACTGGGGTGGATGCCCTAGAACGGCCGTAAGGGCCTCAACCCTGTCCTCAGGGTGTGTTGGAGCCACCCCTACTAATGGAAGGTGGAGGATGTGGGCAATAAGATCCTCCGTAACAAACAGAGGGACACCGGCTACTGTGCCCTCGATACCCCCATCTCCCCGATGGACGGTACCATAGAACTCTCTAACAAGGCCAGGGTAAGTGGGGAGATCTAAAGTGAGGAAGTACTCTAATCCCTGTGCCCTAAGCTTATCACCTATGGTGAACCCTTCCCGGGAGAGATAGTCGAAATCGACATATCTCCCGGCGGTGACGGCCTTCCCGGCCAATGGCCTCGCGGGAACCGCCCTAGGCGGGGAACGAGCCGGAGGTGGTTGCCTCGCGGGATCGTGCCGCGCCTTGGAGCACCGCTCGGGACCGGCCTCGGGTCGGGACCTCTTCCGGACAACGGTCTTACGCGGCATTATGACCTAGACGGAATGAAAAACCTAAAGGACGGAGAAAGGTCGACGGAGAAGGCTTGGGACCGACCGGGGGCGACCTAGGAAGGGATGAAAAACCTAAGAACCGGTGAAAGATCGACGGAAAAGGGGTTGGAGACGATCGGGGACGACCTAGGAGTCGGCTCTAGGGCTTTTGAACAGTGGCGGCTTGAGAGAAAAGTGTTTTCGAAACGACAAATCTAGGGTTAAAAAGTCGGATCCCGACTGCGAGTCGACTCCACTGAGTCGCGAGTCGACTCGACCTCGAGTCGACTCCAGAATATGCGCGAGTCGACTCTCCTTATGCGCCTGAAGACTTCGAGTCGACTCCCGACTATATGCGAGTCGACTCCCCCTCTGCTGCCATCTTTGCGAGTCGACTCCCGCAAATGCGCGAGTCGACTCCCCCTTAGGAGCCTACTCTGAAACTTACTTGAGTCGTCTCTAACCTTGGCACGCACCTAAAAATCATGCTATAATCGTGCCAAATGAGGGAAAAACACTAAAGTATGATCTGATTTGATGATTATTGAAAAGAAACTCTATTTTAACCACAATCTAGTCATCAAAATCAATGAATCTAGTGGAAACCACTACTAGGATGGATCAATCACTCCTAATCCCCTCCTAAGCACACTAAACCTCTCTTCACTTAGGGGTTTTGTAAAAATATCTGCTAATTGATTATCAGTACAAACAAATTGGAGTGTCACATCACCATTCAATACATGATCTCTTATGAAGTGATGTCTTATCTCAATGTGTTTAGTTCTTGAATGTTGAATTGGATTTTTAGTTAGATTAATGGCACTTGTATTATCACAATTAATGGGAAGTTTATCTTGTTTAATGCCATAATCTTCTAATTGTTGTTTAATCCACAAGATTTGAGCACAACAACTCCCGGCTGCAACATATTCAGCTTCAGCAGTAGATAATGCAACCGAGTTTTGTTTCTTGCTAAACCATGAGATAAGGTTTTCTCCTAGAAATTGACACGACCCGCTGGTACTTTTTCTATCAAGCTTACATCCAGCGAAGTCTGAATCTGTGTATCCTATTAAGTTTAGGCTAGATTCTTTAGAGTACCATAGCCCTATATTCTTAGTTCCTATTAAATATTTAAAAATTCTCTTAACTGCAACTAGATGTGATTCTTTAGGATTAGCCTGATATCTAACACACATGCAAACACTAAACATAATATCAGGTCTACTTGCAGTAAGATACAATAAGGATCCTATCATACCTCGATACAGTTTCTGATCTACAGATTTACCTGATTCATCTTGGTCTAATTTGCATGATGAACTCATGGGGGTGCTGATTGATTTGTTTCCCTCCATATCAAACTTCTTGAGCATCTCCTTGATATATTTGGCTTGATTGATGAAGATGCCTCCTTCAAATTGTTTGATTTGGAGTCCAAGGAAGTAAGTCAGCTCTCCCATCATGCTCATCTCAAATTCACTCTGCATCAAGTTAGCAAATTCTTCGCAGAGACGATTGTTAGTAGCATCGAAAATAATATCATCAACATAAATCTGTACTAACAGCATATCTTGGTTTTTCTTTTTCAGAAAAAGAGTTGTATCTACATTACTCCTAGAGAACTCATGTTCTAATAGGAATTTGCTAAGTCTCTCATACCATGCTCTAGGTGCTTGTTTCAAACCATAAAGTGCTTTGTTCAATTTATAAACATGATTAGGGTATTGATGATTTTCAAAACCAGGAGGTTGTTCTACATATACCTCCTCATTAATATACCCATTTAAAAATGCACATTTTACATCCATTTGAAATAGTTTGAAGTTCTTAGAGCATGCATATGCTAATAATAATCTAATAGCCTCAAGTCTAGCTACAGGAGCAAAGATTTCATCAAAATCTATACCTTCTTCTTGATTATACCCCTTTGCTACTAGTCTAGCCTTATTCCTTATTACGATTCCATTTTCATCTAGTTTATTTTTATAAATCCATTTTGTACCTATAATTGGATATTCAGAAGGTCTCTCAACTAGATTCCACACTTTGTTTCTAGTAAATTGGTTTAATTCTTCTTGCATTGCATTTATCCAATTTACATCATTTTCGGCTTCTTCTATATGTTTGGGCTCAAAGTGTGAGACAAACGCTAGATGGTTATTTAAATTCCTAAGGGATGCTCTAGTCCTAACCGGTTGAGATGGGTCATCTAGAATTAGTTTCTTAGGATGCCCGTGAGCATACCTCCAAGCTTTAGTTAGCCCATGATCCACTATAGCCTCTTGGCTTGATGATGCTTCTTCAATCAATTTTTGATTATCATCTTGTAATGTCATTTCATCTATCTTTTCTTCAAGAATTTCAGCATCATCATCAAGGTTAACTTTCTTACTAGAGGAGATGTCACTAGAATCATCAAATACCACATGTATAGATTCTTCTATAACTAGGGTTCTTTTATTAAAGACTCTATAGGCTTTACTAGTCGTAGAGTAACCTAAGAATATGCCCTCATCAGATTTAGAGTCAAATTTACCTAGATTATCTTTCCCATTATTATGAACAAAACACCTACATCCAAAAACATGAAAGTAGTTTACCTTTGGTTTTCTGTTTTTCCAAAGTTCATAAGGTATTTTCTTTATAATGGGTCTTAATAAAACTCTATTTAATATATGACAAGAAGTATTAATGGCTTCTCCCCAAAAGTACTTAGGGAGGTTACTTTCACATAACATAGTTCTAGCCATTTCCTCTAGAGTTCTATTTTTCCTCTCCACAACTCCATTTTGTTGTGGTGTCCTAGGTGCAGAAAAATTATGAGTTATTCCTTTTTTACTACAAAACTCATTGAATAACTGATTTTCAAATTCGGTACCATGGTCACTTCTAATGGCTATTACTGAAGTATCTCTAGCATTGGTTACTTCCTTATGAAACTTTTTAAATACTGAAAAAGCTTGATCTTTATGTGCTAAGAACATAACCCAAGTGTACCTAGAATAATTATCTACAATAACTAGACCATATTTATTTCCACCTAGGCTTGTTGTTCTAGTTGGTCCGAATAGGTCCATGTGTAATAATTCTAGAGGTCTAGAGGTAGAGACACATTTTATGGATTTAAATGAGTTCCTAGATTGTTTGCCAAATTGACATGCTTCACATATTTTGTTCTTTTCAAATTTTAATTTTAGCAAACCTATCACGGAATCTCTTTTAACTAGTTTAGTTATTGTGTCCATGCTTGCATGACCTAACTTACGGTGCCATAACCAACTAGCATCATTATCTTTAGTTTCATTAACAACTAAACATTGGTTATGTTTTGCAAGATCTTCTAGGTCAACAACATATACATTTCCACGTCTAATCCCTTTAAAAACTAAACTACTGTCATTAGGGTTTGTTATAATGCATAGTGATGGTTTAAACATAACATCATATCCTTTATCACATAATTGACTAATGCTTAACAAGTTATGCTTAAGACCATCAACATATCTAACATTATCTATAAAAGTTGAAGGGGTGATTTGAACTTTACCAATACCAAGATGTGACCTTGGTTGTTGTCTCCAAAAGTCACAGCACCTCCCTTCTTAGCTTCAAGGGTGAAAAATTGATCCTTATCACCCGTCATGTGCCTTGAGCAGCCACTATCCAAATACCAGCAGTTTTTGTTGACCTTGGCTGCAAGACACTCCTCATTTTCATTGGCCATGAAGCAGAAATTGGCCTTCTCTTCTTGTTCTTCATCCGGTGATGAAGATGATGTGTCGGAGTCCGATAGGGTGGTGGCAAGGGCTTTCTTCTTCTTGTACTTGCTGCCCTTCTTTAGTAAGGGACACTCAGCTCTGATGTGTCCCGGCTTTTTGCACTCATAGCACCCAATCCCCTCATTTTCCCTTTTCTTACCTTTGTCCTTGCGGTAGGAATTTGAGGGGCCTCTCCTTTGATGATAGGACTTCTTGTGGTTGATGAATTTTCTGAATTTGCGCACAAGAAGTGCCTCACCATCATCATCCTCATGTTCTTCTTCTTCACTGCTACTACTGCAAGATAAGTCCTTGTTAGATGAAGTAGATTTTAGAGCTATTACCTTTTTCTTATGGGAGGACTCTTCCTCGTTGTGTTGTTTCATGGTTAGCTCGTGCGTCATTAGGGATCCAAGAAGCTCCTCAAGTGGTAATTTGTTCAGGTCCTTGGCTTCTTGGATTGCGGTCACTTTAGCTTCCCATGACCTTGGTAGACACCGAAGGATTTTCCTGACAAGCTCACTGTTAGTATAGTTCTTGCCAAGGCTTTTTAGGCCATTGACAATGTCAGTAAACCTAGTGAACATGCTAGTGATTGTCTCATTAGAATCCATTTTAAATAGTTCATACTTATGAACCAATATATTAATTTTGGATTCTTTAACTTGATTTGTGCCCTCATGGGTCACTTCAAGTCTATCCCAGATCTCTTTTGCAGAGTTGCAAGTAAAGATCCTATTGAATTCATTTCTGTCTAAGGCACAGTAAAACACATTCATAGCTTTAGAATTTAGTTGTGCCTTTCTCATGTCATGTTCATCTCAATCCTTTTCTAATTTGGGTACCGTGATACCCTCTACATATGTGGATGGGATGTATGGGCCATTTACTACAATGGTCCACATCTCATAGTCTTGGGCTTGGATGAATATTCTCATCCTAGCCTTCCAGTATGAGTAGTCGGATCCATTAAAGAAAGGGGGTCTTTGGGTGGACTGACCCTCAATGTGGGAAGATCCAAATGGGGTTATCATTTTGATCTTTTAACTCTTGGGTGAAAGAGTTTAGGCTCTGATACCACTTGTTGCCCAGATAGACAACCCAAGAGGGGGGGTGAATTGGGTTTTAAAATAATTTTAACTATTAAAGCGTTTGTGGGTGACTAATTAATGCTTTTTACAAGATGATTAATTAGTTGCTGTGATGTGTATGAAATGAGGGTAATGGTAAGAGACAAGCAATCACAAACACAAAGCTTTTATAGTGGTTCGGAGCTAACCCTTGCTCCTACGTCCACTCCCCAAGTCTCTCTTGGGAATTCACTATAACCCCTTGGATTACAGCCGGTTGTTTTCCAAGCTCACAACCAAACTTGTTGTTTTACGAGCTCACAACGAACTCGGTCGGTTTTTCCAGGCTCACCGACTAGAACCAACTCCGATTGTTTTTCCGGGATCACAATCGAACCCTTACACGTTGGTTTTACACTCGGCTCACCAACCAACCTCAATACTCTTGATTCAATGCCCCGATTGAACCAAGCAAAGACAAAGGTGTAGATAAAAGAGACAAACAGAAAAATACAGCTTCTCAAAAGCAGATAAATGGCAATATGAACAATAACGAAGTTAAGAGCCCTCAAACGCTTTTAAGTTGGAGAAGAGGAAGGGCTTCTTAAACTTCTGGTCTCCTCTTGAGTGAGTAGTCGACTTGAATGCAGGAGGAGAAGGCTTTTAATTGCTGGGAAGATGTAGGTGGATGCAGTAAATGCAGATCTTCCTCTTTTTCGTTGAAGAACACGTTGCAGAGCTTGAATGCTTGATTAGTTGGAGTGGAATGGTTCTTCTCTGCCTTGCTACAGTCTTCTGTGGCTATTTAAACCAACCCCCACGGAAACTAGCCGTTAGAGAGCTTTTTCTGCCCGTTCTGCACACTCTGCGCAGCCTGACAATGTGTCCGTTGGTGGGTTAGAGTCGACTCGCGCGATCAGGAGTCGACTCGGCTGTAGCGGGAGTCGACTCAAGCTTTTCCGGAGTCGACTCGGCAACTGTTCCAAATTTGAATTAAAGTTGCCTTCACGACTGGGAGTCGACTCGTCTTGACCTGGAGTCGACTCGCCAACTTCTGGAGCTGACTTGGCAATTTCGGAGTCGGCTCATCTACTGAAGTCCGTGGATCCAATTTTGAATTTGATCCACTCGAGTCGACTCGACTGTCCTGGGAGTCGACTCGAATCTCAGAGCCCGAACTCCCGATTCTCTGTCTTTTGGCTCGTCCAGTCTTGGAGTCGACTCGAACTTCCTCGGAGTCGACTCGGCTCTCAGTTTCCGAAACTTGGTCTTCTGCCTTTTTGATGTGAAGCTGTCTTGGAGTCGACTCGAGCTGTCTGGGAGTCGACTCGAATCTCAGAGGCAGTAACTTGGTCTTCTGTCTGTTGATGGTCGCGGAGTCTTGGAGTCGACTCGCATATTGCAGGAGTCGACTCGAATCTCAGAGTCCGAAAATTGCTCTCTGACTTTTTCTTGTGTTCCTCTGAGAGTCGACTCTCACCTTCTTTGGAGTCGACTTGCCATCCATCGGAGTCGACTCGTGTTTCACTGGAGTCGACTCGAATCTCAGACCCGAAAACTGCTCTCTGACTTTTTCTTTGTGTTCCTCTTGGAGTCGACTCTTACTATCCTGGAGTCGACTCGGTGAACATCGGAGTCGACTCGTGCACTTTGGGAGTCGACTCGTTGACGGGTTCTGAGTTGAAGCTTTCTGTTCTTCTGTCTGTTCTCAGTCGGAGTCGACTCGTACAGATCTGGAGTCGACTCGAGCCCGTGCCAGTGAACTTGATACGCTTGGAGTCGACTCGTGATACTCTAGAGTTGACTCGAGTCTCAGACTTTGGTTCAAGCTGACTTCTTAACTTATCCAAAAATTATGAACCAAGTCTTGAGACACTTAGACAAGATTTTTACTAAAACACTTAATTGAATTCATTAGTAAACAAGAAATATACTCAATTGCTTTGATCTCATCAAAATCAAATAGGGTTTTAATCAATCACTCCACACCCAAAATTCTTCTTAGAATTATCAAAAATAGGAGAGCCCATAGCTACTTCCAATAGGCAAAGAATCAACGACATTCCCCTCTACTAGAAAATTATCTCAAGTCTTCTATAATAATACCTTTCAGATCAAGGTATTATTATTATTATTTTTTTTTTCTAATCGGTTTCAAAATAACTCAAGCCATTACACTTCCGCTGCGCACTCTGATCTAACTCATCAAATTCTTTAAAGTCACAAAATGATTTCTAACCAAAGCATCACTTTGCACCGAGACTAAGAAAATCCAAATTTTAAATTTTCAAGTAGAACTAGAGCAAAACCTCTAGATCTTTTTGTCTTCGATTTATATAGAGTGTACTTACCATAACTAAGCCCCAATCCTTTAGTCAAGTTTAAGGTCACTACGTGATCTCCACAACCTTCTTAGAATCCAAAATATCTAAGTTTAACTTAAAGGGGGTAATTCTTGTATTCCCTTAGCAATTTAATTAGAAAATCTACATCACCATGGGTTAGAACAGAATTTACTTCAAATTCAATGGGTTAGAACTGTTGAGCCAATATCACCATGAGTAGGAATTAACCCTATCAACCTCCAAATTCTTCTTCACCAAAATTCTTAATGTCTATGATCAATGCTACACATAATAACTCAGATAAGCATCTCAAAATCGAAATTTCTACTCAATTTTGTATTTTACAATGACAAAGATTTCTAGTTAGATCATAAACTTAGACTTGAGTTCAAGTTAACACATCCAAAAATCTCCAACAATTATAAGAAAAATTTAGTAGCCCAATCCAAATATGAGAATTCAAATAATTAGAATTCTTCCATCAATATGCATACTCTATGGCCTCAAAATAATCAAATACATCAATAGGAAATAGACCTATTTGCAATATCCAACATGCCAATATCAGATATAATCCACATGCATTTTCAACTTCGAAGAACGTTCCATTCAATATTATGAAATCTCCTTAGCTCACTCCAATACTATGGAAGATCAACGTACAAATTCCACTTTAATAATTAGCAGCAAAATCCAAAAGTACAGTCACATCAAAACCCATATCAAATTTGAACTTTCAAATCATTTAAATAATATCTGAACATGGTATACTCGATATGCCATTGTTGACCTACACTTATCTTAGATCAAACCTCTCTTATCATGATCAAAGACAATTTATACTTTCCTTCCGCATGCATCGAAAACCAAACCGATGCATACATTTTATCACAATGCTCAGTGATCTTACAGCTTAAGCACTGAATTTAATAGTCACGTCCTAAGTGATCATAACCTTAAGCTATAATATATTTCTGTCACGATCCCTAGTGATCTTAAACATATGCTCAGATTCCAACTGGTCATATTTTCTAATAATCTTAAACCTCAAACTTTAATGCCACTAAGGCCACAGTCCCTAGCGGTATTAAACCTTAGATTATAATATCATTCTTGTTACAATCTCAAGTGATTATAAACCAAATCTCTGATAGTTTTTCTATCATAATTCTCCACTGATACTCACCTGAACATAAACCCTAGGATACCTTAACCTTAAGCTCTGATACCATTCTGTCACGCCCCGAACCCAGCACCCGGGGTGCGGTGCGCGACCGGCCGCATGAGCCCTAGAGCAGTGCCCTAAAGATCATGCAAGGCCTAAGATGTACAAAAATCCGATAATTCCACAGTTAATCACTTAATTCAAATAGACAAATCCGACATGTCCAGATAAATAAATTAGTTCAATTACAAGATCATCAAATGTTCATCGACATCAAAGAAGGATAAACAAACTAACTAGCTAATGACTCTGGTACTCGCACTCTGCGCCCATCCCATCCAATTCTATGCATCCTACAACTTTGATAAAAAAAAGAAGAAGAGGGGGTGAGCTTTACAGCCCAGTAAGAATCCCTACACATCCATACCAACACAATAATAATATGAATTTGAAAGCCACGACAAATCGATGTACATTTCATGAAATCATAAATCGGCTATCAAAAAGCTCAAATAATCAATATAATTATGTACATCAAACATCAATGAAAGTCCATAATTATACATCAAACATCAATGAAAGTCCAGCCACACAAGAATGATATAGCATATGATAGCTCATAAATCTTCATTACTGTTTTTAATGCTTTTTCTTTTCATTCTATATTAACTTGATCCGGATCAATTATCTTTCCGACTTTGGGCTACATCCCGGTCACGTTTCCGGCCCGTGACGGGGCAATCGATAGTATCACATTTCCGGCATGTGATGGGGCAATCGATAGTGTCACATTTACAGCCTGTGACGGGGCAATCGATAGTATCACATTTCCAGCCTGTGACGGGGCAATCGATAATATCACATTTCCAGCCTGTGATGGGGCAATCAATAATAACGAGATAAGCCCAAAGTTTCTGTTCATTTAATCAATTCACAAACACACATCCATTCCCTTTTCCACTTTATTTCCGACCTAGACTAACCATGGTCATGTTTCCAGCCTGTGATAGGGCAATCAATATAACATGGTTAGTCCATACCACCACATCCATAAATCCAATTATGCAGATATAGGTTATACACATACATGCATCCATCATAATATCAATCACAAGCCAACACGATCAAAATATAATTTAATATAAACTATTTTTGCTTTGTCTGGATCATAGCATATCAAACATATATATAGTGCAAAATATTTATATCATGTAGGATTGGCGTACAAGGATTCTTACCTTTGTTAACTCAGACAGACTAATCATCCGCCCTCACAGCCATTTATAAATCCGGATATGCAGAACCCTGCTTAGCGTCCTTTCGTCTGTTAACAGATTGTTCTCCTATATAACCAAGACAATATTAAAAATTATCCGGAGTATCTGACAACCCAAAACCCTCCATTGACCTACGACTATCCAGCAGTCTTTACAAACAATGGTCTCCTCCTATCAAACTAGAGAGAGAAAACTCTAATCTAGAGAGAGAAACTGGAGAGAGAAATAATCCAAGTAGAGGGAGAGGAACTAATAAACAAGAGAGAGAACCTAGGAGAGAGAAGAGAGGAGAGAGAAAACTCTTCCTCCTTCTCAAAATAGGGGGACCGATCCCTCCCTCTCTTCTCGAATCAGGATGGCACAGCCACCAAGGTGACCATCCTCGGCGACGAAGGCCGGCCAGTGATGGCCATCAACTGCGGCACCACCGGCGACGGTGGTCGGCCGGCGGCCAACCAACGAGGGAAAGGAGGAGGAGAGGACGGGATCACGAGGAAGAAGGCCTCGGATCCGCCATCCCCCATCTCCAAACAACCTGCAATCCCTCCCAAATCCTCCCACAAACTCGATCAACCCCCAATGCCATGGATCCCGGCCAACCGGCGGCCGGCGGCGACGAAATCCGAAGGAGAAAAGCCGAAACAGGGGTACCCTGTTTCGGATCCTTCTCCGACGGTCTCGTCGGTCAAATCCCCACCATCACCGCCCTAAGTCCAAGAAATGAAGCATAAGGAAGGGAGCCCCACTTACCTCGGTCCGACGGCGTGCTCCGGCGACCTTTTCGGCGAGCAATCGGAGGAGAAAATCCGGGAGCAACTCGGATGAAACCCACGGATCCCAAGCTTTTGTGGGGTTCTTCTTGAGGGAGGAGAGGCTTTCCGGCTTCCTCCACGGCCGGCCGGTTCTCGGCTCCAGCGCTCGGTCTCCTCCGGCGAACCCTCTCCAATGCCGCCGCCCCTCTCTCCCGTGCCCCTCTCTACCACGATCGTGCCTAGGGCACGATCGTAATAAGGGGATGGGCCCAGTCTTTTCGGGCCGGCCCGTCACCCTTTTTTTTTTTCTGGGTATTACAGTTTTAATCTTACCTAAAGATAGGGGTTGATAGAATTGCGGGGCATGCTAATATGTGGAGGAGAAATGGTCTTACCTTGATTCAATTGTCGGCATTCAGCAATGTTGTTATTCAGTGCTTTATTCACTTTTTTTTTTGGTCGATATGTGTCCATGCAATGCACGTTACTTTTCTATTTGTTTCACTAAAAGATGCCATTCTTTAAAATCATAATTTTAAAATTAAATTGACATGTTTAATTAATGTAATCGACTTGAGAATGGGCTAGTACCTTTTGAGAAAATGGTGACTCCATCGCCACCTTTCGTGATGCGAATAAAATGCTACAAATAAAAGAGGTCTCTCAAAAAAGAACGAATATTCTGTAGGATTCCGGCCTATTAGCTCTTCTAAGGACCCATCTGCATAGCATAAAAAGCATTGACTATATTGAAGAAGGAAAAAGTTGCACATCATAATCACAAGGAACTACCACTGGTTCTCATTTTAAAATATAAGTGCTTCCCATTTACAATGCACATATACTTAGGATTCACATCATACTAATAGCAATTTATCGGAATACAATCACAAGCATAAACACTCCAATTTTTGAAAATCAGACAAAAAAAGTGATGAGAGACTCTCAACTCCTTAAGCACCTTGGCTCAGGCCTTAAGCGCTAGGTGTTAGGATCTGTCACATGCCATAGAAAAATTTCAAAAATTTTCAGATCGCAGCGGAAAGGCATGCAAGATCCCATTCATCGCATGAATGTATTTTTAAAACTTTGTTTGTAGATAGATTAGGATTAAATTCTTATGAATCATTTTTAAATCATTAAGAAGATCAGATCTTCACCTTATGCGGGTAGATGGTCCCCGCAAATCTGATTCACGTGGATTTGTTGAAGGTTCGATGGAAGCCGCACACGCGTCCGGCCTCTACGGGTATCCACACGAGGTAAAGCACCGATCGAAGCTTTTGGATCTCCCCGGGGCGCTAGCTTCCTTGCAGAGATGGCTATTGATGGCTGATATCCTCCCTTTCAATCAACTCTTGAATGCCTAAGGGAGGAAGAAGAAGAAGGTTGGTTCAATGGAAGGAGAACAAAAGCCCGCAGCCTTTTTCTTTTTCCTTTGCATGAGGAAGTAGGAGAGCCGCCAAGGCTCCTTTTTTTTCTTGTTGCTTGCGGCTCAAAGAAGGATAGGAGAGGAGGAGTTTGCTGCCGAAATTCCGAGGAAAAACCATGAAAAATTCGTAGCCCCTTTAACCCCTCTTTTATGGTGTGTGGATAGAGATGAGCTCCTAAATTTTAGGAGCTTATCTTTATCCCTTTGTGAATTCAAAATAGGAGGGTCATGGCCCCTCCTTTTTCCTTCACGCCACCAGCCAAGGGAGGGGCGTAGGCCCCTCCCTCTTCTCCCATTTGGTAAAGTGCTAGGATTCAATCCTATTCAAAATAGGATTTGCACCCATTTCAATTTCTTCCAAATCCTAATCTAATTAGGATTTAATTGAACCATGACTCAATTGAACTCTTCAATCCTAATCTAATTAGGAGTCATGGGATTAATTAGATTAAAATTAATTAGGACTTAAGAACTCCTAATCTAATTAGGACTACTGAAATTTCAGTCCTAATCCAATTAGGACTTTAGAAATCCTACTCCAAGTAGGACTCTAATTTAATTTGAAATCCTAATCCAATTAGGACTCTAAAAATCCTACTCCAAGTAGGACTCGTGATCAAGTCCAATTAATTAAATCCAATTAATTAAATTAATTTGCAATTCGATTGTGATTATTCCTTCTTCAACTCACTAACTCTTAGCGGGTTAACCAATTATCAATCAAATTGATTATTTGTGATTCCTAATCACATTCAACCATCGGATCGGTCAATACCTCTAATGTGTGTGACCCCATAGGTTCTATTCTGTTTGGTAGTGAGATATATTGCGATCTCTATCATAATATCATGAAAAACTTCTTTCAATGGGTTGAAACAATTTCAACTCAACTCACCAGGGATCATCGACCATCAAGATGGTCCCTGTGAGTCTCACCATCCACCAGTGACATCTAGTAGCATGTAGTGGCTATCCAGCAGAATGAAATGATGAACCTCTAGGTGCAGTTATCATAGATACAGTCCTTCTATCGTGGATCCCTACAGACCGGAGGTCATGGATAACTCGTCAAACCCCGTCGTCTGTCATATGTCTAGATTTATTCGACTTGAGTTCGAGAGTGAAAAACTCTTTCTCCACTATATATATTGCCCTGGCCAAGGTCTGAGAACTCAGTCTTATAAATCACATAGGATCACTCCTTATCTATCAAGGTCGATAGATTCCATATAAGTGCATACCCTACTCCTACAGTGAACCGACTGTAGCCAATCTACACTACAAGGAACCATATGACTAGAGACCATGTATATGTGCAGTCAAACTACAATAATCTCACTGTGAGTAGCCGAAGCACTGCAGGTCAAAGGACTAGTCACACTACTGCAACATCAAGCAAGTCACTGACGAGTGGATAGACATCCAAGTGACTTCTTGTTTTGGTCATGCTTAGTACCATTGTTCTCTAATAAGCACCTGCACTATCACTTCAGTGTCTCTACACTGTGAACTCGAGTCTCGTCCATCCATAAGAAAAGCGATCTGTGCACTGATCTCATCTGATCGATCACCGTCCTCGTGATGATCCATTGATCAGGAGCATTTAAAAATTAATCACCAATGATACATGGCTCAAATTCTCAACTCTTGAGAATATGTATTATCATCTTATTAATTTCTTGGACGATTCATAAACACATAAACAATATAAATGAAAAAGATGCCCATTTATTATTCAATAATAATAAAGTCAAGTACAAATTTATTATGTCCCAAAATTAATAATGTGTCAGCCAGATTGGCTTCTAGGGCATATATCTAACACTAGGCTGGGCGGTTGGGCTTGCACCCCTGCGGCCTGCGGGCTCAAATGGTTTATCGGGTTCGGATAGGATCCTATCGGATTGTAGGGTTGGAAACCCAAACTTGCCCAAATTCCAAACGGGTCGGATCAGATCAGGTCAGGTCAGAATTAAGAAAACCTAGATCTGATCCTGAAAATAGAACGGATCTAATTTTAGAATCCGACTCGACCCTATAGGTCTTTTAAAATGGGTCGAATCGGATCTAAGCGGGTCGAATCGGGTTGGGTCATGGGTCAATCTGGCCCATTTGCAGCCTTATTCAACTCACAAATTTAAAGCCAATACAACATGAATTGGTTTCAGTTTGGTATGTTCTAGCTTATTCAAGGTTTACGTCAACCATTCTAACATAGTTGTCGGTGTTCATCTTCACAATATCATCTATATTGATTGTCTATCAGTTTTTTTTTTTTTTTTGACAATCTATATTAATAGGAAAGATGAGTTGGTATGTATAACTTCCATCAATTTGCAAATAAAATATAAAATGACATAAACAATTATTTATGAGAATATTAAAATATATTCTCAAACAATAAATATCTACTCAAGTATAATTAGTTAAAATATCTAGTATTGGTATCTCAAAAGAAAATATTTTTATAATAAAATATATGCTGCACATGAAAAATCAAAACCATAAATTGAAAATAATGCTAAGGAAAAGAGATATATTAACATAAAGTAGATGGACATCGAGTAATGGATAATTAGTTAATTATACTCGATGGTTTCAAAAAAATCACCATCGAATATAATTATTTAAGGTCATCTTCCTGGCAAAGTTCTTTTGAAAAGTAATGGATAATTTGCAGGGAAAAAATGGTAGACCTCACTTGAAAACTGGACATCAACCACTGCAAGATGGCTTTGTGAGCCCTCGTCACTCCCATAATCTCCCCTAATCTACCTTAGCTTTAGGTAAACCTTATCTTAGTACGTTCCCAACCCGGACATCGAGTGTCTCTCTGCCACCTTTCTACCACCTAACCTGCTGCTGCCCATAGCTCTATCCCTTCTTAAGGCCACATCTTCACTGTAACATAAAAAATCATTCCCAAAAGGACCTTGCCAAGAATAGCCACTCATCTTCATTGCTAGAACTCCCAAATCTTCATTGTGGACGATCCACCATTATTCGAGTGGGGCATAGGAAAGGACATCACAACCAATAAATAACTAATCTAAATTGCAGGAGCACAGCTAAATACTATAATTCATAAGGATTAGCAGACTTGATGTGGATCATTCTAGCTATTACTGGGACTGAATAGAAAAATTTACTATATCGGAAAGCTGAATCATACACCAAACTTTCGTAGATCCTAATATGCCCATATAATGTCCGATTTAGTTAGATAATTTTTCGAGCTCTACAACATAGTACCCTCTTTAAAGGTGTGGTGCATTGAGAGATCAAGGTTAAATTTCAATGTTTGAAAGATCTTGACATGACGTATCTTCTAATCCAAAAAGAATTAGGCGAAACGACTGTAGATAAAATTAATGTAGAAGTTGAGGTCTACCTCGTGTATATGTTAGTTTTCAAAGATTATTTAAACTACTCATATTTATTTTAGGAAAGATGTGTCTCTTTTAACTAAAAGAATCCAACTTGAATTGTGGAAGAACGGATTATACTAATATAAATAGAGACTATGTGTAACTTAGTTTGTTACTTATTAATGAGGGTCAAAGCATTATTTTCACCATATTTTCTATTTTTTATTTTTTAAAAAAAATCGAGTTGAATGAGTTGAAGTAATTACTTTCTTTTTCACCATTAGATGACACCATGTCAAGCTGCTTTAGATATCCTAAGACAATATTAAATAGAGATGATAAGTTCCCCCCCTCAAATTGAGAGTTATCTAGCCAAATACCGAAAAATATTCTAAAATAGCTATATTAGTTTTAAGTGCTAAAAATAAAAAAAAGGGAGAGAACGGATAGCTCCATTATACCATTTTGATAGAATAAAATTATTCTATGGAACAAAGGATATTTACCCTCTTCAATTACTAGATTATCCCTACCCATTTTTTAAATACACCAAAAGGTTGGAGGGCAATTTTGTGATTGTTATAAAATCTTTATTATTACAAAACTTGATGCACTCTTTTATTCTCTCACTGTTTTGTCGAACCAAATAAATATAAAAAAGAGACTTATATATCTCGTGGAATAACTTATCCGATATAGGGATATCCTTCCAAAACTTATCCCCTCTACCAAATATGGTCGAAGTTGGTTTTGAATTTCTTTCATCACTAAAGCATCTTGACTCAATGGACATCTCCTATTGTAGACTCTTGTCCGAAATGTTGATACCACTTGCCTTGCTTCCTTCTGTTTTTTAAGGTCCATCCTTTCCATCTTTTTAGCACTTCATCCTCATGATGTAAGGGTTGGTTGATTGTCTCTCAAGATGTAGGCTGCTTTGTGGTCCTAGACTATCCTTGATGCCAAAGAAACCTCTATTCGACCTCACCTACAATGTCAATCCGTCACCTTCACGCCAAAGAATGGTTGGACCGCCAAGGAAGACAATGGGCAAAGTTGCTAAAGGGCCCGAGACAAGCCAAGGTCTGCTGGATCCTTTAAATGGGCCATGAATAGGCCCATGGCCCATACGGCTATTTGAGATCGAGCCTAGGTCCTTTCCTTTTTCCTCTATTTCTTATGGAAAGTAAATTGAAAGGAGTGGGACAAAATTGAGTGAGGCTTTAAGCAGTAGCACAAGGAACCAATGATCCTAAGCCCCTGAATCTGGACCCTTTTTATAGGCTCGGTCTGGGTTATTGCTAAAGAGACCCATAAAGGCCTCAACAGCTTTGATATTGCTGGCACCTCATAAAGGCCCGCCAGTACATGCACGTTATTTATCGAAGTCAACATAACGTTCTGAAGTTCAATACAGAACTAAACTTGATCTATAATGCACACGTGTTTGCATTCAAATTTTAAATTGAAATTCAAATTTTAAATTTAACTTCAGGTGTGTGGCAAAACATGTTTGCCGTGCATGCACATATGTGTCACGCATGCCAACGCATGGCCTAGTTGGCCAAGCCAAGCCGTGTGCGCGAGGGCATGTGTCGTTGTTACCCACTATCCTTGAAACCCAACTTAAAGCTAGAAGGAACAAGCCATATATGAATGCAAGAGCGGTTGCTTTTACAATTCCAATGTGGACTATTTAAAATCGTATTTTAAAACTCCGGATCTCCTAAAATAGGAAAGAACTAAAAGTCTTTTTTAGAAATTTTAATCTTTTATGAAAAAATTCAAAGTTTCCAACAGAATTGGCTTTCTTTGATAGCATTTATCAAGATTCGAACGGGTGACCAAGAACACAGAAGTTATACATAAGGGACTTTCCTTAGGTTCCGGTCTAACAGGGACCGCCCATCAATCACCCCTTAATATTTAGTAACTTCTATTTTTTCATGTTCTATTGCACCTTGCACCTCTCTTAGGCTTCACTGCTAGATGATCACCCACTCGAACCATATTGATGTATTTCTTTGAGTAACTTCGTAGGACTTCCAACATACTTCCATTAACTTTATCACTTCTAGTGAAAAAAAAGGTGTCTCAATGCACGAGGCTCTCTCCATTGCGGGGTCTAGGGAGGGTCAACTATACCTACCTTGAACTCTATATGCGGAGAGGTTGTTTCCATTATTTCTAACCATGACATATAGATCACAATGGAGCAACTTTACAAGTGCACTAAGCCCACCCTCTCTTTACTGCTTCAAATATAATTGTTCTTTCCTTCTTAACTAAGGCTTATACTATTCATGCTCTTGGCCCTTTCAAAACTTTACAATTCTCGAGTGCTTTCATCTTGTAGCTCGTTTATGTTATTTGACGTAACCAAGATTTTGAAGTTGGCTGAAAGGGAACGAGATTCATAAAGGTCTCTTGCCAACATGAAGAGGCTTTTCTCTTAAGTTTACTTCTCAATATTCTTCAATGGGGAAGTAACTTAATAGCGGAGAATGAAAAGGGGCATTTTAATGATTTCACTGTTTCCAGGCAAGTTTATTCTGCCATGATCATGGATGGCATGTGCATTCAGATTTCAAACTCTTAGAACTTTTCATCACCTATTGTCAATATTTTTGTTGCCTTGACATACAAGCAAGATTTTTGAACGGTGATCAACTAGATGATGCACATTTATGTGGTAATTTATGTCAAAAGGGAGCTTTATAAAACTGCTTTGAGCACTGTGCCATTTCGCTAAGAGCCTCCGAGATAACTATTGGATTTTTTTTTTTTTTTTGCTGGAAAACAGGTTTTATACAATACGTGTACGAATACACCCAATAAAGTCAAAAAACACTAACTCACGGAGAGCCAGTGGCAGCTCTCCCTCCTCCGCCCAAAAAGTGTACCATGAATGATGAGCCGCAAAGGCAGCCACCCAATCAGCTGCCTCATTAGCTTCTCGGAATACATGTCTGGCCTGTATGGCCATCCCAACCCCACACATCATCCCTGTTGCCCAAGGTGACAATCCAAGAGGGGGGGGTGAATTGGTTTCTTCTAAATTTTTGGTGCTTTAAAAGCTTTTTCTTAATTAAGTGCGGTGGATGCTTTCTTAAATTATTTGACTGAGTTAAACTAGTGCAAAGATAGATGATAATGCAAGAATAAACGTAGGCACAAGCACAACACAAACACAACAATATATAGTGGTTCGGTGCTCTCCTCAGCACCTACGTCCACTCCCCAAGCGACTCCTTGGGAATTCACTATAATCTCGCGGATTACAGTTGGATTGTTTTCCGGGCTCACAATCCAAAAACCTTTGTTGGTTTTACGGGGCTCACCAACGAACCTATACACTTTGGGTTTTCCGGGTTCACCAAAAACCTTTGTTGGTTTTGCGGGCTCACCAACGAACCTATACACTTTGGTTTTCCGGGTTTACCAAAAACCTTTGTTGGTTTTGCGGGTTCACCAACGAACCTTTGCACTTTGGTTTTCCGGGTTCACCAAAAACCTTTGTTGGTTTTGCGGGCTCACCAACGAACCTTTACAAAGTATTTAACAAATGAAAAGAAAAGATTCAAACTCCTAAATGAGCATATGAAACAATATAAACTACAAAGAAGAGTTAGAAAGTATTTATCGCTTTGAAGTGGCTTTGCTCTTCTTTGTCAATGATGCTTCACTCTTCAAGGGAGGATGGAGCTCTTGATGCCTCTTTGAATCTGCTCAATCCCTTTCTTTGATTCTTGAATGAAGCACTTGGATGAAGCTTGCCTTGCTAGGGTTCTCTCTTGAATGCACTTGATGTATTTTCCCAAAAGCTTGCTTCCTCTGATGAATACTCCCTCTTAAATACTTCTCCAACCTCCAAATAGTCCTTTCTGACCGTTGGATTGAAGAAACTAGCCGTTTATAGCCGTTGGGAGTCCAAAAAGCATTTCTGCACAACTAGCCGTTATGTTCAGCCCGTGTTTGGGTCGGCTCAACCTGTCCTTGGGTCGACCCAACCTTCACTTGGGTCGACTCAAACATTCCTTGGGTCGACCCTCTCAGAAAAACACAGAAACTTGAAATTCAGCCTTCTGTTGCCTTGGGTCGACCCAACCTTTCTTTGGGTCGACTCAAACCTTGGGTCAGCTCAACATTTTTCTTGGGTCGACCCAAACTCAGGAAAATCAGAACCTTGAATTTCAGCCTTTCTTCACTTGGGTCGACTCAACCTTTCTTTGGGTCGACTCAAGCTTGGGTCGACTCAACTTCATCTTGGGTCGACCCTCTCAGTAAATCCAGAGAACCATTTTCTGAGTTGTTTGAGGATCTTGATGTTTGGGTCGACTCATGCTTTCCTTGGGTCGACCCAACTCACTGTTCATCTGTGTCATTTTTGCAGAAGTGTGCCAAATGCTTTCTTGATGTGCCGGGGTCGACTCAAACAATCTTTGGGTCGACTCAATCTACACTTTGCTGCATTCTCAAGGTTAGATTCATTCAAATGAACAAAGACATGTATCTATATCAATTAAACAAATATACTGAGAGTAATGAACTTATAAATGAAGTATCAATTTAACTTATAGCATGCTCTAGATAATTGCTTGTTTAATCATCAAAATAACACTATCATCCTCAATCTCCCCCTTTTGATGATTACAAAATAAAGAGTATAAACCTATTGATACTTGTCTTTATAATCAGTTTATAAAAGGGATTAAATTGCTGAATTTCAGCTTTTCATATATACTTGTGAAATCTCCCCCTATATCATTCAAATATTGCCAATTTGACTTTTTGAATGCTCCCCCTTTCATTTATAATTCATTAGCAATGAAACTTCAAAAATTTGAGATAAAATATGAGTTTCAGCTTATGTATCGGGGTGCGAGAGGTGCGTGCCAAATTCTGAATTTTTATTTGCCAAATTCTGAATTGTGATAGAAATTTTTGATTTGATGATTTTCATTGTTACAAATTGCTCCCCCTTAAATGTATAAGCTTTCTTATATGATTTCCAATTTGTTTGCCCATTTATTCCTCTTTTCTTAACATACTCTAAACACTATTTTTTACTTCTCCCCTTTTTGTTATATATCTTTACTTCTCCCAAAATTAATACTCTTTCTTTACTTATCAAATGAAACACTCTTTCTTTTGTTAAATTGATATACTCTTTCTTTTCTTCTCCCCCTTTTTGTTATCATCAAAAATATATATATGGGAAAAGATGCAATAAATAACAAGCATTCAAACTTCATTGATCAAAATAGGAACATTTTTGTATATCAAAGCAAAAGCAAATACAATGTTCCTCAATCAAAGTTTAAAGATGCATGATAAACACAAAATACATATGAGAACTAGATACATATCCTAGGCTCTAAACAAGATCGTGAGACTCTCTCGGATCGCTTGGCTACGGCTCTCTTGGGTCCCATTTCTCCAAGATATTGAAGTAATCTACTGTTTGGAGATGATTGGAGGAGTTTGGAGAGTGAGGAATAGAGTATTCAGAAGAGGACAAGGGGTAAACAGTGCCCTAGATAGCTCACGGGTCCCCCTTTTAACAGTGGGGTCCCGACGTTGGGTCGACTCAAGAATTTTCTTGGGTCGACTCAACGTTGGGTCGACCCTATTCTGGGTTGGGTCGACCCAAGTGCAGAATTTTTCTTTTCTCTTCCTTTTTGCTTCTAAAAATTTTCCTTGCTTCCAATCCTTATAAATTCTTTCTGGAACAATGATACATGAGTAAGGAATCTATAGATAACAAGTTTGACTCATGTTTCATGGATTTTTAGAAATTGGAGGAATGTATCATGAAACTACTTGCTCCCTTTTATATTTCTTCAATAAAAGGATCACATATACCTAATTCTCTCCTTAGCGTGCAGAATCTATCTTCACTCAAGGGTTATGTGAATATGTCGGCTAATTGTTTTTCAGTGCATATATGCTCAATACATATGTTTCCATTTTGCACATGATCCCTAATAAAATCATATCTTATTTCTATGTGTTTGGCTTTAGGAATGAGATATTTAGGATATAAGCCAGAAGTGATCTCTAAATGTAGATTCCAAAGATAGTTTTGAAATCAAGTGTAGATGGAATCTTTTTCAAGTTGTTTCAAGGAGTATCAAGAATAATATTCAAAGAAAGGCACGGATGAAAATCCAACATTTTTTTTTTAATATATTAAGTATATAGCAAAATGAGAGCAATCTAATTAATTTTCAGAGTATAGTATAAGATCAAATAAAGATCAAACCTTATATACTTGAAAAACATAAGATTATGTTGAATCCTTAATTCTTAATGACTTTAAAGTTCTTTCATGATATAAAAGTATTGGGGCATAGATACCAAGACATAAATTTATGCAATGTAGGATATATAAGATTCAGGGCTTTGAAAGTTCTTTTAAACCTCTCTTAAAGACTTTCTTTTACTCCTTTAAAGATCATAGCATCAAAATCAATTAAAATGAATTGGCTCATGATTGAAACACTAAAGTGCAAGCCAATAAGAGCTCATTAGTAGATTCCAAAGTAAATTTCCAATACTAAGACAAATGGAATCCTTTTCACTTAGTTTTCAAAACAAGTGATTTACCAATTAAGTACAGATAAAAATCCAACTTTCAAAAGATATTCAACGAAGCACAAAGTTTAATACCACTTCACATTTAGTATTCTTTCTCTTATCTTTAGTTGAATTTCAGATTTTAATGATAAACGTGAATAAAACTGAACCTTTTATGATATCAAAGAGTGTAGAGTGATCTAGAATTATTCAAAATTTATAGCAATCACTCTTTTTAATCTTTTAAGAACAAGTTATGCTTCCTCTTAATCTTTGAGAAAATGTACTGAAATATTAATCAGAAAATGATTTCATTTGAAGCTCAAATTCTTTCAAAAGCATTTACATTTTCTTTCTTTTAAGAATCATTTGAGTGAGCTGAAATATTTCTAGACTTGAGATCATTCACTCTTTTAATAATATATTACATATATATTTTGATGAAAGTCTTTAACAATGTAGGAGAGGAAAAAATATATAGATGATCATTGAAGTATATGTATTTATAGAACTCAATTTCTTAATCAAGGTTTTCAGCAATGTATATATGAAGCACAATAAATCTTTTCAATATCAAAATAAAATCATATATTAAAAATATTTGTTTGCAATCAAGATCATCGAAAGACACATCATTCAGACCAATATTAGGATAAGAAATGATATGTTTCAGATGCGTATCGGGGCAAGCAATCAAGGCATCAGAATTATTCTATTTTTCTTAAGCTGTAGTTTTATCTAGAAATTCATATTGAGTTTAAGCTTTTATTACAAAATCAGATTCTGGAATTTCATAAAGATTCTCAAGGAGGCTTTCAAGGTTGTAATTTGAGATATGTATCTTCTCATTTGTTGCTCATCTTAAACTATTAAGATTGAAAACACATATTTTCAAAAACATTAGAGCACATCCAGAATCTTTGTAATTCATTTTGAATTTTGGTACAAATTGGAGGACATTATGTACTAATGTTAGGCAAGTTGAAAGATAAATTATAATCAATTCATTCTGCCTTAATTGCAAATTCAGATTATCCTTTTTTTTGAAAGATATTCATTAAAATAGAAGTATCCTTTTCTTCTTCTTTTTATAAATATATTCAACTTTCAGATTTCAAAGGTGATCATGAAACAAGAGAAATCCAACATATCATTGATGAGTATAGAATACAAGTAAAAACAATTTTCATTAGGCTTTGAGGCACAAGTTATTTCGAAGTCAAAGGTGAAGCGAAAACTTGTATACAAAGTTAAAGCCTATTCCAAATTATGAGTGTCATAAAAAATAAATTTGCTATTGGTAGAAACATGTTTCAATCAAATTATTCAAGCATGAAGCATTTCAAACTGAATATTGAAACATATATTCAAAGTATGCAAAACATAACAAGCATGTCATGGATCAAAATCAATTCTTTTTCAAATAAAATTTCCTTTATTTAAATACAATTTAGCACTGATTTTATCCTTAAGGTGTGTTTTCAAGTGATTGAAATTCATTTGATTTTTTACAACCTTCTTATATATTTTCATTTATTTATCATTCATTCCTCAAATTTTTAATTTCTTTCTTTAACCATTCAATGAGCATTTTGATTATCTTCATTTATTTTTCGGTTTTACTTTTCTATGCTCTATATTCTATTTGCTCCCTATCCGGTGGAGTTGGAAGGGGCACGAGGTACTACCACTAGCCTCCCTCTTGTGCCGTTCCTAATATGCCCTACACCGAATAGTTGGGTCAAATAGTTGCCGGGTACTACCACTAGCCTCCCCATTGGCACCATCCCTATAATGAGCAATGTAGAAATGTTAAACTGTTCTCTTTAGCAACAAGATATTTACTCCAAACTCTCCCTATTTAAATATAATTAATTACGGATTTTATCCCTTTCAAAAGAATGTTCACACAAGTCTCACAAATATGCTGAATATATTATGCTTGCGCTGCTTTTACTTAAGATTGGAGTATTTACTTAGCTTTTACTTCTTCTGAGCAATGTTCATTTTCTTTTTCTTTATCTCTCTCTCTTTTTGTTATTTTTCAAGTAGTTACATGAAAGAGCAGAATAAAGAATTAATCTAGTATGCTGCATATAAATATATATCATGCAAACAGCATTTTCATTATGCCCAATGATTCATAGCTTATCACAAGTTATTTTGAATTAGAAACTTGAGGCATAAACTTGTGTACTTCATGGTTATGCATTATACAGGCAAAAGTGAACTTCAATTTAATCATACCATGAAACAATTATCATTAGCATGAGAATGAAGCATGATATCAAGAAGATTAGCAATTAAATGTTTAATCATGCTACCATATAATTTCAGACTATTAATTTTGCTCAACTAACTCACAAGAGAAGAGTTTAGATTACCAGTGCATTTAGCATTCTTCAAGCCAAATACCTTTTAGATTCTTTACACCCTTGGCCGAAGAAAATCTTTCCCTTTTTTTTTGTTTCCAAGGGAATGTTTATTGTATCTTTCATCGAGGTGTCCTTCAAGTTGAAATTTCTTGCTCACAAATCCTGTATCATTAGCAAAATCTTTTTCTTTTCTTGAAGGCAATTCATTAGGTTCTCTAGGATACAAAAACATTCATACAACATAATTCTTAACTAGATGACTCAACATGAGACATGACAATAATTGAATTTGAGTCACTTTACTCAAGAGATTGCCTAAATATAAGCAAGCACAAGTCACTTGAACTAAAGAGATAATTTTATTAATTAATATGGTTCAAGGACACCCATGTGAGGCAATAAGAAGATTTATCAAAGTCAAACCAATTTCTTATTTTCAGAAGCAATTTAGCTTAGATTCTATTTGCTTAAGATAATTATCAATAAGATATACCAGTTAAGTTTTAATCAAATTATAGTTGTTTCTATCAAAATTCTGGTTATGATTCGGCTTTCAATACAAATAATCTTGTTTCAGAGAGATAGGCAATTTTCTTTTAGATTAATTAAGATTTTATATTTGACTTATGGGAGATGGTTCAAAGGAATTAATATTTATACTTTTAGAATATTTTTATGCTCAGATTAAACATGACGTGTTAACATTAATCAATAGAATTTGAGATAATTTTATGTAAGGATATTAATCATTCAATCAAGGATACAATGATTATACTAAATGAAACACTTTAAAGATCAGATTTATTAATCTTAGATTTTTAGAATAGTCTTGAGAATTACTTAAAAAAAAAATCATTGTTATAAAACCTTTTAGTAGAATTTCCATTATGATCACGACACATTAATCATTTATGATTGAAACATATGATGCATACATGCGACTTATAGAGTAAATTCATAATATATTTCAAATAATCACATAAGGAATGAGTGATATTATTGATAAATTATACTCATACCTTCACAAATAATGAAATAAGATTTCATAAGTATTATGCTCAATAAGTTTTAACATGAAGGTATGAAATCAGCATCAAGTGTTTATACTAGAGAGGAAATTTAGATTTTGTAAACTTGAAGAAGAAGGTTATATATATATCCATTCATTGTTTTCTTATCATGATGCAAGCACTAGAAAGTTTCATGCTAAACTCGTTGAGATAAAATTTAACATTATGAGGCCATTTAAAAACTTTGATGCAGAGGAGTATCGTAATTTCATAAAAAAGATAATTTCAATACACGAAGTAGAATGTTAAACCTTATACTAAATTTAATGAATAAATTGAGACTTATCTTTAATTATGTGTCAATGCACCCATTTGTATGAAAATTTCATTTGTTCCATGGGTAGCTTGGCACACCTACATCTATACCCTCATATTTTTTCATTTTGGGTACCCAAGCTTGCTTGGGTCCTTGAGGGTTAGTGCATATGGTTCCTTTTGGAATCCAAATTTGTTTAATCGTAATAACTTTACCATTTGATTTATTCGAATTAGAACCATAGGTTAAAGTTTTTATGCCCAATCTTTTTATATTTGAAATAAGTTATCTTATTTGATGGTTTGCTTGGCGAATTGATAACCTTTTTCTTTAGGGTTTTATTATTGAGCAAAGGAATCCAGCCAAGTCTTGATTTATCAAAAACAGCATGTTGGCTTTCAAACATCGTTTTTAATCTTTCTGAACTTACAGTGAATTTGTAAATAAAAGATTTTAATTGGTTGATTTCTTCATTTAGGTTTTGATTTTCTTTTAATTAAATTCTGATTTTTCTGAATCATTTGTTCTGAATTTAACCTTAAGCTTTCATTTTCAGAATTTAGTTGGTCTTGTATTCAGCAAAAGAATTTCTTTCTTTTTGAAATTTTTAGATTTAGTTTCTTAGAATTTTTATTCTTCATAGCTAGTTTTCTACATTCACAATACAATTCATGAAAAGCATTTAATAATTCATCATAAGAAAATTCTTCTTGAAAATCATTTGATGTAAGAGTAGATTCAGATTGTACCTTATCTTCTTGTGCCATAAAGCACAAGTTAGTTACCCTTGTATTTCTTTGGAGCTAGTATCATCATTGTTGTTCCTAACTTTTATTTTCTTGCTTGACTCTTCCTTGGTCAAGGCTTTCTTCCTTTTTATCTCTTTCTTACTTTCTTCTTGCTTCCTCTTCTTATTTGTCTTTAGGAAGCTTTTGAATTTTCGGTGTTTGGGTATGGATCCTTGTTTTCATCACCGAATTCTTCATTTGTTTGTTCTTTCTTCCGGATTGGGAGATTCAACACCGTTTTCTGCAGGCTCACTGTTAGTATGTAATTGAAGCATATGTGAGCTAATCAGAATATTGTCATAAATATTTTCTAAAGTATCCCAGATTTCCTTAGCAGATAAGCATGCAGAGATTTTATTAAATTCAGTTTCATGGATAGCACAATATAGTATGTTCATAGCATTAGCATTCAATTGTTGCTAAGTCTTTTTCATTAATAGTGTGAGAGAGTGAGTGAGGGCCTCTAGTAATGATGTACCATAATTCATAGTTTGAAGCTTGAATGAATATCCTCATTCTAGCTTTCCAATAAGTGTAGTTTGTCCCATTAAATAGAGGTGGTCTATCAATTAATTGTCCCTCTCCTATAGAACATCCCACTTGGGTTGTCATGATCTTTAACTCTTGATTGTGAGATCAATGGGTACTATTAGAGCACCTTGCTCTGATACCACTTGTTGCCCAAGGTGACAATCCAAGAGGGGGGGTGAATTTGGTTTCTTCTAAATTTTTGGTGCTTTAAAAGCTTTTTCTTAATTAAGTGCGGTGGATGCTTTCTTAAATTATTTGACTGAGTTAAACTAGTGCAAAGATAGAAGATAATGCAAGAATAAACGTAGGCACAAGCACAACACAAACACAACAATATATAGTGGTTCGGTGCTCTCCTCAGCACCTACGTCCACTCCCCAAGCGACTCCTTGGGAATTCACTATAATCTCGCGGATTACAGTTGGATTGTTTTCCGGGCTCACAATCCAAAAACCTTTGTTGGTTTTACGGGCTCACCAACGAACCTATACACTTTGGTTTTCCGGGTTCACCAAAAACCTTTGTTGGTTTTGCGGGCTCACCAACGAACCTATACACTTTGGTTTTCCGGGTTTACCAAAAATCTTTGTTGGTTTTGCGGGCTCACCAACGAACCTTTGCACTTTGGTTTTCCGGGTTCACCAAAAACCTTTGTTGGTTTTGCGGGCTCACCAACGAACCTTTACAAAGTATTTAACAAATGAAAAGAAAAGATTCAAACTCCTAAATGAGCATATGAAACAATATAAACTACAAAGAAGAGTTAGGAAGTATTTATCGCTTTGAAGTGGCTTTGCTCTTCTTTGTCAAGGATGCTTCACTCTTCAAGGGAGGATGGAGCTCTTGATGCCTCTTTGAATCTGCTCAATCCCTTTCTTTGATTCTTGAATGAAGCACTTGGATGAAGCTTGCCTTGCTAGGGTTCTCTCTTGAATGCACTTGATGTATTTCCCAAAAGCTTGCTTCCTCTGATGAATACTCCCTCTTAAATACTTCTCCAACCTCCAAATAGTCCTTTCTGACCGTTGGATTGAAGAAACTAGCCGTTTATAGCCGTGGGAGTCCAAAAAGCATTTCTGCACAACTAGCCGTTATGTTCAGCCCGTGTTTGGGTCGGCTCAACCTGTCCTTGGGTCGACCCAACCTTCACTTGGGTCGACTCAAACATTCCTTGGGTCGACCCTCTCAGAAGACACAGAAACTTGAAATTCAGCCTTCTGTTGCCTTGGGTCGACCCAACCTTTCTTTGGGTCGACTCAAACCTTGGTCAGCTCAACATTTTTCTTGGGTCGACCCAAACTCAGGAAAATCAGAACCTTGAATTTCAGCCTTTCTTCACTTGGGTCGACTCAACCTTTCTTTGGGTCGACTCAAGCTTGGGTCGACTCAACTTCATCTTGGGTCGACCCTCTCAGTAAATCCAGAGAACCATTTTCTGAGTTGTTTGAGGATCTTGATGTTTGGGTCGACTCATGCTTTCCTTGGGTCGACCCAACTCACTGTTCATCTGTGTCATTTTTGCAGAAGTGTGCCAAATGCTTTCTTGATGTGCCGGGGTCGACTCAAACAATCTTTGGGTCGACTCAATCCACACTTTGCTGCATTCTCAAGGTTAGATTCATTCAAATGAACAAAGACATGTATCTTATATCAATTAAACAAATATACTGAGAGTAATGAACTTATAAATGAAGTATCAATTAACTTATAGCATGCTCTAGATAATTGCTTGTTAATCATCAAAATAACACTATCATCTCAATCCCTGTATCCCGAACCAAGGGGTGGTCTGTGCCCTCACCCCTCATAAACTATTGGAATTTTGAATCCAACTTTAGAGCGCTATACATGAAGATCCCTAGCTAGCACCTCTGGAATGCAATTGGAATAACTTGACTTACAAATAACTTTAACTTTACTACTGATCTTTTGCCAATTATTTTTGTTTGGTTTTGTGAATCCATTTTCACTCAGCATTTTATTCAGGTTGCAATTAGTATCACCTTAACCATTTTCCAAATCCTTCCATGAACTTGCATCCATGCTATTTTAAGCTCTCCCGCTGCTTGCCGACCCTTGAATGCAAATCATGACATCCTTCTTGACGAGCAAATCATCAGAGTTTTGTGCACTTGCCCCCTGCCATCTTAGGTCGGTCCATCACTTTTCCTCAGTTCATGTTACTGTTTAAAAGGTTATTTTCTTTGCTATATGGTTGTGATTTAGATGCCAACTCATGACTATTTCACCGAGCATAGCCAATGTTGCAACATCTGAAGTGTTTCAATCGGACATCACAAAAATATCAACAATCATGGAAATGCAGGATCGCTATTCTAACATCACAGTCATGTAAGTGGTCAGATAATTTTCTTTTGAGACATTCCTGCCTCAAATCCATATATTTAAAGGAATTTAGTCCCATAGGCCAGTTATGTCTTCTCTCAACACATACGCACGCACACAGAGAGACAGAGGGAGAATAACGGGGAAAAAAGTCATTTACTGATTCCATGATTGATTTAAAGTAGAGGATGACACGGAGATCTAGAGATGAGAATTACAAGTGTGCATGGAATTAGGAGGGTTGGCTTGAGCGCAAAACTATTTTTAGTATTGCTTGCCAATAGAATTAAAAATCATTAGATTATTTTTCTAAATTTACTTTCTCCTAGAAAACTGAGAATTCTCTTTTCTTAGCTTCTACATAGTAGTACCTTGTTTCTGTTGGTTGAGGTTAATAATTATGGATACGTGCTTAGATTTGTTTGAAGCATTTCATCTTAATTCTCTCCTACTACGTGACAATGCTAAGCATACAAACCTCTCATTACCGATATAGGGATAAATAACTTATCAGATATAGGGATATCCCTCCAAAACTTATCCCCTCTGCCAAATATGGTCGAAGTTGGTTTCGGATTTCTTCCATCACTAAAGCATCTTGACTCAATGGACATATCCTATTGTAGACTCTTGTCCCAAACGTCGATACCACTTGCCTTGCTTCCTTCTCTGTTTTAAGGTCCATCCTTTCCATCTTTTTAGCATCTCACCCTCATGATGTAAGGGTTGGTTGATTGTCTCTCAAGATGTAGGTCGCTTTGTGGCCCTAGACTATCTTTATCGGCAAGAGATGCCTCCACATGCGCTCGTACCACTCTTTCAAGCCAAACAACCTCGATTCGGCCTAACGTACGATGTTGTTTCGTTACCTTCATGCCAAAGAAACCTCTATTCGACCTCACCTACAATGTCATTTCGTCACCTTCACGCCAAAGAATGGTTGGACAACCAAGGAAGACAATGGGCAAAGTTGCTAAAGGGCCCGAGACAAGCCAAGGTCTGCTGGATCCTTTAAATGGCCCATGAATAAGCCCATGGCCCGTACGGCTATTTGAGATCGAGTCTAGATCCTTTCCTTTTTCCTCTATTTCTTATGAAAAGTAAATTGAAAGGAGTGGGAAAAAATTGAGTGAGGCTTTAAGCAGTAGCACAAGGAACCAATGATCCTAAGCCCCTGAATCTGGACCCTTTTTATAGGCTCGGTCTGGGTTATTGCTAAAGAGACCCATAAAGGCCTCAACAGCTTTGATATTGCTGGCACCTCATAAAGGCCCGCCAGTACATGCACGTTATTTATCGAAGTCAACATAACGTTCTGAAGTTCAATACAGAACTAAACTTGATCTATAATGCACACGTTACAGATTGAAATCAAATTTGAATCTTAAATTGAAAATTCAAATTTTAAATTTAACTTCAGGTGTGTGGTAAAACATGTTTGCCATGCATGCACATATGCGTCGCGCATGCCAACGCATGGCCTAGTTGGCCAAGCCATATATGAATGCAAGAGCGCTTGCTTTTACAATTCCAACGTGGACTATTTAAAATCGTATTTTAAAACTCCGGATCTCCTAAAATAGGAAAGAACTAAAATTCTTTTTTTAGAAATTTTAATCTTTTATAAAAAAATTCAAAGTTTCCAACAGAGTTGGCTTTGATAGCATTTATCAAGATTTGAACCGGTAACCAAGAACACAGAAGTTATACATAAGGGTCAAGATCTCTCGAATATGTATAATTGATTAAGGACTAATATATGCCACATCTGGTAGTGCTGTAGCTATTGCGAGAGAGGTGGAATTAGACCATCAAGATTACATGATACTAGGTGTAAGTACCAACATAGTTGCATTCTGTCCCTATTTTTTAAGAGTTGGTAAAAGCGTAGCATCATTCAAAGATCAATTAGTTCTAAATTAAAAATTAATGGTTTCAAGATATTAGATGCGACAATCAAGAACCTCACTAGAAAAAGCTTGCCAAAAAAAGTATTTATTTTGAGTTTTTTTGGCTCTATAAAAATATTTAATATCTCGCTAACGCATAATTGGTATGAGATCGAACACGTACTTGTATGGTTCCTCGCCAAACTAAGGATTCAATTTCAAAAAACAATCATATCGCAAACACAATTATCCTTGATTAAGCTTGGTATCCTCGCAAGTCTAACGATCTAATTTTAGACACAATCATATCTCAAACATAATTACTCTTGTTTAAATCTTAGCACCCTCGTCAGACTAAGAGTCTAATTTTAAATAAATCATATCTTAAATACTGTTATTATAATTCATTATTAATAGTTTCAAAATTTTTAGATGCAACGATCTAGACCTCATTCAAAAAGGCTAGCAAAAAAAAAAATGTTATTTAAGCACCCCATCATATATATGATATAGAACTAAACACATAAAGACATACTATGATGGGCTCAAGGATGGTTTTACGATAACACATGGATCTTGGACTGGATTCGTTCTAATAGTATTTTATAATGATCTAGGATTTCATCAAAAAAAAAATAAACTAGTTGAAGAGATGACTTCAGTTTCTTCGCCCGTATCAATATCTTCTTCAATATATAATAGATGTAGGATTAAATACTCACTTACACCGTTCCTCTCATTAGACGTGGAAGCCACTGCACCTATTCCAGCCGTTCATGACTTTAGACTGGTTTTGGTACAACTTGTCCGAGTTCTGGACCACCGAACAAGCACACCGAAGTTCATATGTGGTGTGGAGAGGAGTCTTCGTAAATATCCCACGGACTTTGGAGTGAACACAAGTTTTGTGTGGTGTGGAAAGGAGTCTTTCGCAAATATCCCACGGACTATGGGACTGTTTCCAAGTCATGTGTGGGTCATGGACCGGCAATTTATTGGAATTCAGAGGTCAATTTATTAGCGGGTCATGGACGGCAATGGAATATGCTTCAGATAAATAAATATAAGGAGATCCATCTACTCCATCTCACAGCAGCTAAATTCATGGATCTAAAAGGAACCCAGCTTCTACTTTTGTTCTTTGCTTTTCCGTGCTCTCAAGTGAGAAAACTCAATGGAGATTCAATCCCAGGCTGCAATGCTGATTGAAAGGTGTTGCTGGAATTTGGACCCGGGGGTGACCACTGGGCTAGGAAGGAGGAGCTCCGGCGAGAATCGGCGGACGGCGGTCTGGCGTCGCGCAACGTCCTCCGGGAGACCTGCAAGAAGCCGGTGGCCGGGTTTCCCGGCGCCGCCCTTCGATGCTTAAGTCAGAGGGGGCAAAGTGTATGAACGGGAGGAGTAGTCAATATTCAGAGTTTCAATCTCCCAGCCCCCTTTTAAATGGGGAAGTTCCCCTTTATAGAGGGGGGCTAGGTTACCTGTGATGCGACGGGGCAAACGATCTGTCGTACGACTGGGCATGCAGTAGAAATTAATGCTCGATCGTGTGAATCAATGCTGTTACTGTAGGAGATCAGGCCGAAGCTTTCAAATCATCGTGGAGTCATGCCATCATTCGTAGCTAAGCAGATTTTGCCGTAAGGGGGCTTGATGTCCGTAGACGGCAGAAGCTATACGCTTTAATTGTTGAGTAAGATGAGTGCCTGCAGGGGCCATACGCTTTGATTGTTGAGTAAACCGAATGCCTGTAAAAGTCATACGCATTGATTGTTGACGAAGGCAAGACGTAGTGTTTCGGTCGCGCTGCGGGGGGGATGTGACCATAGCGCGCGAGTCGGGCGTCTTTGGGTCGGTAGGGCTGCTCGGACGCTTCCAAGTCGGAGAGGCCTCTCGGGCGCCTCCAGGTCGGAGGATCCGCTTGGACGCTTCCAGGTCGGAGAGGCCACTCGGGCGCCTCCGGGTCTCCTGGTCGAAGGGTCTGCTCGGCCGCCTCCAGATCGGAGGGCTGGTCGAAGGATCTGCTCGGCCGCCTCCAGGTCGGAGGGTCCGGTCGAAGGATCTACTCGGCCGCCTCCAGGTCGGAGGGTCCGCTCGGTCACCTCCAGATCGGAGGGTCTGGTCGGACGTTCATGCAGCGTGACGAATATTTTTCCCCCAACACTACCGACTTCCGAGCTCGAGCTGCTCGCAGGCTCGAGCGCGGGAAGTAGCTTTGGTGATGCTAATGTGGATTAGGAGAATTTTGAATTATCGCGCGCTTCGAGGCGCTTTTAATGGGCGGCGTCTTCTTTTTCCGAACATTTCATCAGGGCGTACCTTCTCATTTTTCGAAGTGTCCTCGCATCGTGGGCTCATGATGGGGCCACACGATCCAACAAGGTGCTTCCATATTCGAAGCGTCAGCTCGAATTGAATGCAGCGCTTTAATTTTTCGGGGTCGACACGTGTTGTGATCTGGACGGGGAGCAGTGCTCCGCTTTGTAGATCTAGGCCGTCAGAGGGATTTATATAAATCCCTACTTGGCCGTCTCTGACTTCTTTCCCATAGCCTTTCTCCATCTTCTTCCAGTCCGAAGCGACCGATCCTCCATTACCTCCGGCGAACTCCCAAAGGTGTTCTCTTCTTCGTTTGCTCGGAACCCCCTCTTCCTCCCCTCTCCTCTCTCTTCTCTCTCTCTTTTTCTAATGGGTCTTGGTCCGGATGAAATCGGATCCACAATGAGTGAGGAGGAGGTTGAAATGGCCGAGGAGTGATTTTTTCCTCGGCGAGGGTTCCGTTTGGAACCCGCTGGGTTGGGGGATCGGGTGACGAACCCCCCTATAGGTCGGATCGGAGTGTATATGGAGGCACTCTGGGCCGGCCTGCGATTTTCCTTCCATGGGTTCGTGAATGAGTTGCTTGGGGAGTACGAACTCGTCCCGGCACAACTTGCTCCGAATGCATGGAGGACGATTATCGGGTTTTTGTCCTTGTGCGTAGCACACGGGATCCCGTCTTCTGTGAGTGTCTTCCGGCGGCTTTTCATGTTGAAGTCCAACCGGGGAGACGGAGAGTGGCTCTATATCGCCCTTCGAGGGGGGCGGCCACTCTTCCGGGGCGCTCCGACGTCCATTCATGAATGGAAGAAAAAAGTTTTTTTTTTGGGTTCCGAGCAGACATGGGGGTTCGACCCTAGGTGGAGGCAGAGCCGGCTCAAGACCACCAACAAACTCCCCAGGCTTTCCACGCGCGAGCAGGGGATCCTTGACGCCGTTCGCGGCCTCGGAGATGATATTCTTCTGAGCGACCTCGTAAGCGAGGATGCTCTAATCAATGTCGGTCTGAGCTCGGCACGCCCTCAGGTAAGGGTAGTAATTTGAAAAATTTCCTCTTCTTTTTCCTCTCACAATATTTTACAAACTTTTGCTCATCCTTACAGACATTGCAAAAATGGTGACCAAGAGCGGAGCTATGTACACTCAGTTCCGGAAGAGGGGGCCGAGACTGGAGGAGTCCTGCCCGAGCCGAAGAAGAAGGCCAAGATCTCGGCCGGTGGGGCTGCTGAGAAGAGCGCTCCCCGAGCTGGGCCCTCCGAAGCTGCTCGGAGGGGGGGCTCGAGCTCCGAGCCCAGGAGCTCGACCGCAGCAGGAGCTACTATGGCGCTTGCATGCCCGGCGCCAATCTCGCAGATCCCTGGTCGGCCGCCCGTCCGACCCGAGCGCCTGGCGTCCGAGCCGGGCAGCAGCTGAGGGGCCGCGAGGCCGTTTTCGCCGAAGGCGACAAGGCCCAGCCTCCCCGGTCCACTGGAGGACGAGGGCCAACAAGAGAGGCGGCCCTATATTCCAGAGTGGGCGGTGTTCGAGGGCGACTCAGCTCTCGAGAATGTCGAGACGGCGCGACAGATCTTCCGCGTCGCACTTCTTCCAGCTGACAAGGCGAAAATTCAGGCCATGAGCCTGAACAATTTCTTGGAGTCAACTCGCCTCTCTGCTATTCAGGTAAGTCTATTCATTATTTACTATTATTTATTTTTTGCGCTTTTAGCTTTCATGCCCTAATTTTGTCCTCGGCCTAATTTCTCTTTGCCTTGCTTACAGCACCTCCACGAGATTGATACACTGATCTCGATCGGTGGGGACTACAAGGAACGAGCTCGTCGGTGTTCACGGGCACAAGAGGAGGCCGAGAAAAAGCTGACGGAGGTCAAGCTCCAAAAGAAGGAGCTTTTGATTAGAGTGGGGGCCGGCGAGGACGAGATCCAAATTCTGACCATGGAGCTCGAGGAGGAAAGGGCCGCTCACACTCTGACTAGGTCAGAGGTGCGGGCCGCTGAGGCTCGCTTGGCCGAGGCGCAGTCCCTGCTCGTCATCCGCGAGCAGGAAATAAAGAATATGGAGCTGAGGGCCGAGCAACTCGAAGCTCAGGAGAGGAAGGCCCGGGAGCAGGCCCAGAGCGCCATTCAACTCTTCCGTGAATCAGAAGAGTTCCGCGACCTGCTCGAAGAGGAGGCCGTGAACGGGCTCATCCAGGGCTTCAACAATTTTCGCAATCAACTGAGGCGGCTCTGCCCCGATTTCGACCTCAACCTGCTTCAACCGGGAGCGGGAGTTGAGTCCGAGGCAGATGACTTGGTCGAGGCAGGGGCTCGGGCGGTTGAAGAAGCCGCTCAAGAGGCCGCTGCCGAGGAAAGTCCGGCGGGAGCATCCGAGGCTGCTCCTGAAGTTGCTGAGGGCGGCCGGGCTGAGACCTTCGCCACGGAGGAACCGGCCGCTGCCGAGGGCTTGGCGGAGTTCCTGAAGCTGCCCCCGAAGCTACCGAGGACAATCGGGCTGAAGGGATCTCGGCTACCGGTGCTGCGCTCGTCCCCTAGGGTTTCCTTTTTCTTTTGTCATTTTTGTAAAAGAAGATGGCCTTTATGTCTGTTACACGGCCGAGCCTCAATTTTGTACTCATCCTTCGGGCTTTTCTTCTAAATGAACTCTTTTCTAAATGTGTAATTGATTTAAGTCTCGCTTCTCAGTAGATCTAAAGTTCTTCGGGTTCACTCAAGTTCATGGACTTGGGCTTTGCGGTTTCAACCACGTTCGTTACGTAGACTTAGGTTTGGCATATTTGCCGAGTCCCTGGATTCGGGTCCTAAGTCCCCGCTGCTCGGACACTCAACCAGCGATATTGCTGTATTTAGGCCCGGAAGATACTCGCTTGTCCTCGAGCTCGTCAAGCCTTCGAGCTCGGAACTGAATCCTGCCGAGCCCTAGAACCTGAGGTCACTAACCTGACTCAAATTTCACTCCGTGAGCTCGGACCTCTAGTTGCCGAAGCAGATTGTCGGACCCCCCCGACTTAAATAGGTCTAGGTACAGGCCCGATACGAGTCCCCAAGCTCGGGACCAAATTCCGCCGAGCTGCCGGTATAAATCGAACTAGGGTTCACTGACGAGTAGTACGCGTGGGGTCAATGAGGTCAGCCCATGATTGACCCAGCAAAGCACCCCGACGCTGGTCGGGACTTTATTTAAGCATTCAATCGGTGCAGGGATGAATGAAATGATGTATGTACTGATTAAAATGTACCTTTTTTACTGTCGGAGTCGAGCGTCTCATGCCGAGGTCAGCAGCTTTGCTCCTTGGCTAATTTTTGAGGATGCTCTTTTGCTCGGGGTTCGCTTTCTGGGGACGCCGGCACATTGGGGGAAATGGTTGCCATTGGAGATCTATGTGGGCGCGGCTTTGTTGTCATCCACGAATATTTTGGGGGCGCTTTGTTGTCAATCAAGAACGTTTTGGGGGCGCTTTGTTGTCAATCACGAACGTTTCGGAGGGCCGCGAAGGTACTATCCCGTCATCCCGAGGTCGAGGGAGCTCGGGCTCACTGTCGACTTATCGGAGCATCTCGATCCTAGTCGAGGAGGCGCTACGGGGGCCGCAAAGGTACTACCCGTTGTTGGTGTTGAGCGCCATGGAGGGCAGCGAAGGTACTACCCCGTCTTTCCGAAGTGTCGAGGGGTCTGGGCATGCACTGTCGACACTCGGGGCATCTCGACCTTAGTCGAGGGATCATGCGCAAGGTCGAGGGGTCTGGGCACGCACTATCGACCTGCGACGCTTTCCGAGGCCGAGGGGTCTGGGGACGCACTGTCGGCACTCGAGGTATCCCGACCTTAGCCAAGGTATCGTACGCGAGGTCGAGGGGTTCGGGCACGCACTATCGACCTGCGACGCTTTCTGAGGCCGAGGGGTCTGGAAACGCACTGTCGACCTCGGGGCATCTCGACCTTAACCGAGGTATTTGAGGGAGATCGAGACCGAGCTCGACATTGGCACTTCGGACTTCTGGCTAAGGTGCCCGGTGTTGCCCGGTGTTAATTGTAGTATCCGAGCGAGGTCGTATATATGAGCTGGGCCAGGTCGTCTGAGAATCACGAAACATTTAGACATCAGGAGAAACACAGCACGATTAAACGATTGCAGATAAATTATTGTAAAAAGGTGAGACTCATGCTCCGATCAGAGAGAACCCCTTGGGGTCCTACTGATAATACACCCGGAGGTTTTCAGAACTCCAGCTTCGTGGAATAGGGGTCCCCTCAAGGGACTCCAGCTTGTACACCCTAGGTCGCTGGACGCGCGCGACCCGGTAAGGTCCCTCCCAATTCGGAGCCAACTTTCCTTGCTCGGTCGGCTGAGAGGCTTCAGCTCTTCTGAGGACGAGGTCCCCCACTTTGAAGGATTTGGCTTTAACTCTGGAGTTGTAGTATTGTGCCGTCTTTTGTTGGTACCTCGCCATGCGGACTCGGACGGCCTCCCTTGTCTCCTCGATTAGGTTCAGGTTGTTTCTAAGTTGCGAAGAGCTGGAGTTGGCGTCATAATGCTCTACCCTCGGGAAAGGGAGCCCGATCTCCAATGGGATGACGGCTTCCATTCTATATGTCAAATTGAAGGGAGTTTCACCGGTGGGTACACGAAATGTGGTCCGATAAGCCCATAGGACATTGTATAGGTCTTCGACCCACTGTCCCTTGGACTGGTCGAGCCTGGTTTTGAGTCCCTGCAAAATAGTACGATTCATTACCTCGATTTCTCCATTCGTCTGAGGATGCGCGACCGAGGTGAAGCGGTGGTCGATGCCGAGCTCGGAGCAGAACTCTCTAAAGCGAGCATTGTCAAACTGGCGGCCGTTGTCTGATATGAGGATGCGGGGAAGTCCGAATCTGCAGATTATTGACTTCCAAATGAAATTTCGCATCTTCTGCTCGGTGATCCGGGCCACTGGCTCGGCCTCAACCCATTTAGTAAAATAGTCAATAGAGACGACCAAAAATTTTCTTTGCCCGGTTGCCAGGAGGAATGGTCCCAGGATATCAATTCCCCATTGGGCGAATGGCCAGGGGGAACTGATCGAGGTCAACGGGGCCGAGGGTCGGCGTTGAATATTGGCGTTCCTCTGGCATCGGTCGCATCTCCGGACGAAGTCTAGCATATCCTTCTGGAGTGTCGGCCAGTAATATCCCTGGCGTAGAATCTTATGCGCCAGTGCTCGGCCTCCCAAATGATTTCCGCAAATTCCTTCGTGGACTTCACGCATTGCATAATCCGCCTCTGTCGGGCGGAGGCATCTAAGGAGGGGAGAGGTAAAAGATCTCCGGTAAATCTTGCCTTCATACAATATGTACCGAGTGGCTAGACGCTTGACTCGACGAGCCTCGCGCTCATCACTGGGGAGCATTTCATCCTGCAGGTAACTGATGAGCTCGTCCATCCAGCTCGGCTCAATTTCGATGTAAAGGGCCGGCTCGGGTTCCTCCGTGCTGGGCATTTGGAGATACTCCAGCTGTCACACCCATGAAAAGGTCGGAATGGAGTAACCAAATTTTTTCCTTGAGTTCTCCCTCTTTTCGGTGTGCGGCACTAGTGTGGAGTTGGCTACCCAACACTAGTCAGCCTCTTGCATGCGCCAAGGCCGGATCAAGCCCCGCATGCGTCTTGGCTCGGCTGAAACCCTTGCCAAGACCCTATCCTACCATGCACACACATAGGCACAAGTCTTTAGGAGAAAGAAGGCTTGTATTGCTCATACCAACACAAATCCCTCCTCACAAGCCGAGGAGATAGCCATTACATTGGCCCCTCTAAAAACCCCCAGCCAACCTTGGCCCCCAAGCCCAAATAGACCCTCACAAAACTCCATTTGGTGGACGCATGTACAAGGATAGCTCACCTCTTTCGAACTCCCCTTCAGCCCACACTTAGGCCTAGGCTTTCCTCCTGAAGCCTCCAAGGAACCCCAAAGTGGTCGGCCAAGGAACCCTCCCTTGGCTCACAAGTCTTCCGCAAGGAAGCCTTCTCTTTGGCCTCTGCCAAACGTGCCTTGGCCTCTGCCAAGCGTGCCTTGGCCAAGCTCCTCTTGGCCAAGGGTCTAGTGGCCCGGCGCTCCTTTGGCGACCCTCAAAACAGCCCCAAAAGCAGCCCCGCCCAAGCCTCTAAGCTCTCTTTTCCTTTGGCTAGAATCCTACCACAAGACTTCAGCCAAAATCCTTCTCTCGCATCAGGCTAAGGCCCTTTTATAGCCAGCCCTCAGCCATCTGGTTGCAGCCTCCCTCAAGCTGAACCGAACCAGTCCGTGTGCAAGCCCTCCACGGCTTCCCATTGGCCAATAGACCTTTCACCCGGATCTGTGCTTCCTTGGCGGTTGAGGAATGTGCTTCCTCCTGCCCAGCTGCCCCGCAGCCTGCCCAGCCACCGCCCAATGCACAGCAGGCCGCCAAGTGTCCTTGGACAAAGGCATCAGCCAATGGCAGCGCCTGGGCAGAAACCGCCTCCTGCCCAGCTTCCAGCCTGCCGCCGCCTGAAGCCTGCTGGGGGAACAGCCCATGTTCGGCTGTCTGCCCAGCCGCCCAAGGCCGCCCGGTGCCCTGGTCCGCCCGCGGCGCGCGCCCAGGCCCGGCCGCGCGCGCGCCTGCGCGCGGCCATTGCCTTGCGCCAGACTGGGCGGGTGCGCTCCTGCGCCCGCAGCTTCTTGCGCGCGCCTGCGCGCAGCAGTGGCCCGCCCGGCCACTGCTCAAGCCTTGGTCGCTCGGCCGCGTGCGCACCTGCGCGCGGCCTTGCTGGACTTGGGCGCGCCTCGCGCGCCCTTCGCTCTGCTGCCACTCGGCCGCGCGCGCACTTGTGCGCGGCCCTGCTGGTCCACCGAGCGCCCCTTGCGCGGCCCTTGCGTCCTTCCTGCCGTGCGCTGCGCACTGCCCTGGCGCAAGGCCCGGCCCTGGCTCACCTGGCCGCGCGCGCACCTGCGCACGGTCCAGCTCCTCTGCGCGCACCCCGCGCGCGTCAATGCCGCTCTGCCGTGCGCACGCCCGTGCACGATCCCCCGACTGTGTGCGCGCGGCACCGCTCGGCCTGGCCGCGCGCGCTCCTGCGCACGGCCTGCTCACTGCCAAGTCTGGGCACGCGTCTCTTGCGCATGCCGTCCCGAGGCCTGATGCGTGCGCCTCCTTCGCACGCCGCAGCGTCCGCCCTTCCGTGCCTTGCGCACGGCCTGCAGGTGGGCCGACGCCTACGCGCTCCGCGCGCTCTCTTGGCCTCCATGCTTGACCCATCCACGCGCGCCTTTGCGCATGGGCCAGCGTCCGCGCACGTCTCCGCTGCGTGCGCCCCTGTGCACAGGCTGGATCCGGCCTGTCTCCGCTGCACAGGGCCACTGCCGTTTGCGCTGCAATCTGCGCACTGTGCAGTGCGCACAAGGCCTGGCCACGGCCAAGTGCTCGGCACGCCTCCTGCGCGCCCGTGGCCATCCTGCGTGCGTACACCCGCGCACGCCCCGGCGCCTGGCCCGGCTGTGCTCCTCCTTCGCACAGCCCGTGCACAGGCCAGCGCCGGCCTTTGGCTACTCGCGTGTGCTCCGCCGCACACTTTCTCGCTCTGCCCGGCCGTGCGCCCAGTGCCCACGGCCTGCGCATGACAGAGCCTGCGCACGCCCCGCGCGCGCCAAACCTAGGGGTGTGACACCAGCGCTGCTGCTTTGGGGAGCTCGCTCATACGGGAGGACGCTAACTTCGACAATTGATCTGCTCTGAGATTCTCCGACCTGGCAATGTATTGGATGTGGAAAGAGCTCAGAGTCGAGATGAGGTATCGTACTTTCTGGAGATATTTCTGCATTGATGGTTTCCTGGCTTCGAAGTCTTCCAAAATTTGGCTTACAACCAGTTGGGAATCACTAAAAACCTTTAAGTTCTCAATCTTCAGCTCTTTGGCCAGCTTGGAGTCCGGCAATAAGTGCCTCGTACTCCGCCGCATTGTTCGAGGCGGGGAGTTCGAAGCGCAGAGCTTGTTTCGCAACCACCCCATTCGGGCTGGTGAGGATGAGGCCTGCTTCGCTACCCCCCGAGGTCGAGGAAACCGTCCACATGCAAGGTCCACGGCTGCTCTGAGGGATCCTCCGCTGTAGGTATGGGCTCGGGCTCGTCGGGCACAGTACACTCCACGATAAAAGTCAGCGAGCGCTTGAGCTTTAATTGCTGGCCTCGGACGATACTCAAGATCAAACTCTCCGAGCTCGACTGCCCACTTTGTAATTCGACCAGCACGATCTGATCGTTGCAGGATTTGCTTCATCGGCTGGTCGGTCAACACGGCCACCGTGTGAGCTTGGAAATAGGGCCGGAGTCTCCGAGCTGAGACGACCAGGGCAAAGATGGTCTTTTCCAGTTTGGAGTATCGGGTCTCAGCATCCCTCAAGACCCGGCTAGTGTAGTATACCGGTCTCTGAAGCTTGTTCTCCTCTCGGACCAGGACCGAGCTCACTGCAACTGGGGAAACAGCCAAGTACAGATAAAGGAGCTCACCCCTGAGGCTTCGTGAGCAAAGGAGGAGAAGCGAGAAGACGCTTAAGCTCCTCAAAGGCTTGCTGGCATTCTGCCGACCACAAGAAGTTCTTCAGCCGCTTGAGAGCTGCGAAGAACGGGAGACAGCGCTCGGCCGACCGAAAAACAAATCTTTCGAGGGCTGCAACCCATCTCGTGAGCCGCTGTACCTCTTTAACTGTCCTCGGGGGCACCATCTCTTGGAGCGCTCGGATCTTCTCGGGATTGGCTTCAATTCTCCGTTGGATAATCACGAAGCCAAGAAACTTGCCCGAGGTGACTCCGAATACGCATTTTGTAGGATTGAGCTTCATCTGGTACCTTCGAAGCGTGGAGAATGCTTCATTGAGGTCAGCCACATGATCCTTCGCCATTCGGCTCTTCACCAGTATGTCATCGACATAGACCTCCATGTTTCGGCCTATCTGGTCTTTAAAGATTTGGCTGACCAGCCTTTGATATGTTGCTCCAGCATTCTTTAAGCCAAAAGGCATCACTTTGTAGCAATAGGTGCCCCCGTCAGTAATGAAGGCCGTCTTTTCTTCATCCTCCGGCGCCATCCGGATCTGGTTGTATCCTGAGAAGGCATCCATGAATGTCAGCAACTCATGTCCGGAGGTGGAGTCCACGAGCTGGTCGATACTAGGGAGTGGAAAGCTGTCCTTCGGGCAGGCCTTGTTCAGGTCGGTGTAGTCCACGCACATGCGCCATTTTCCGCTAGCTTTTCTGACAAGGACCACATTGGCGAGCCACTCCGGATAGGATATCTTCCGGATGAAGCCGGCCTTGAGGAGTTTGTCGACTTCCTCGGCCGCTGCTCGTTGTCGTTCCGGGGCGGCACTTTCTTCTTTTGCCGCACGGGCTTGCAGGTCGGCTTCACTTGGAGTCGGTGGACCGTGACCTCCAGATCTATCCCTGGCATATCCATGGGCGACCAGGCGAAGATGTCCATGTTGGCCCAAAGGAAGCTGACAAGGCGACCTCTCTCACGGGCATCGAGGCCGGAGCCGACCTGCACGGTTAGCTCGGAACAATTTTCTCGTAAGGAAATTTGGGTGAGTAGCTCACCAGGCTCTACCCGCTTCTTCTGGGGGCCGACCCGTGTCTCTAAAGTTTCAGCTGAGAGCTTGTCATCTGGTGTCGAAGTTGACGCCTTGGCCGGTTGCTTCGCCTCGTGGGTCACCATGTAGCATCGCCTTGCTACCGTCTGGTCCCCACGGACTTTGCCGACTCCTTGGCTGGTGGGGAACCGCATAAGCAGGTGGCGGGTTGAGACCACGGCTCGAAGAGCGTTGAGCCCTGGTCGTTCAAGGATGGTGTTATAGGCCGAGGGTAAGCGCACCACGAGGAAATCCATCCTCACGGTACTCTCTCGGGGGGCGAGCCCGACCGTAACCAGGAGATCGACCTCGCCCTCCACTGGAACCGAGTCTCCGGTAAATCCGACCAGTGGGGCGTTCACCCTCCGTAGCTGCTTTTCTGTCATCCGCATTCTAGAATAGGCATCAAAGTACAAAACATTCACCGAACTTTCATTATCCACTAGAACGCGTTTTACATCAAATTTGTTTGCGACCATGGAGATGACCACAGCATCATCGTGGGGAGTTTCAACTTCCTCCAGGTCCTCATTTGAGAAAGAGATGACTTCAAAGGTACGGGGGCGCTTTGGAAGAAGCCTTTCCCTAGCTGGTTCTCCGGCTGGGGCCCCCTATCTATGGTGTTAATAGTGCCAGCGATGGGTTTGTTAGCATTCGGCTCTCTATGCTGCATGGCATCCTCCACTGGCCTTTTCTCTTCACGCCGGTTCTGCACGAACCGGTTGAGCACTCCTCGGCGGATAAGTGCCTCGATCTCGTCCCGGAGCTGGAAGCAGTCCTCCGTATCATGGCCATGGTCCTGGTGGAAGCGGCAGTACTTCTTGGGATTGCGCCAGGCCTCGGGGTTCCGCATCGGGGGTGGAGGCCGAAAATAATCCCAACCCTCGATCTCCATGAGGATCTCAGTCCGAGGAGCGTTAAGAGGAGTGTAATTTTCGTACCTCCCGTTGGGTGTGCGGGACCGCAGTGGAGATCTCGGACGAGGCAGGGACCTTGGTCGGGGCGGTCTCCGCAGCCGGGGTGGACTCTTCAGACGAGGCGGGTTCTTAGCTCGGTGCGGAGACGGGCTTCTGAGATGGCCGCGCTCCTCACGGCGCCTCTTTTGCTTCTTGGAGGTCCGCTCGGCCCCACCCCATCTAGAAGCAACGGCTTCCTCGGCTTTTGCGTACTTCCGCGCCCGGACTAGCATCTCGGTGAAGTCAGCTGGAAAATTATTCTCGATGGAGAAGAGAAACCTATAAGATCGAGCTCCAGTCTTGAGTGCCGACATGGCTATTGACTGGTCAAGCTCGCGGACCTTCCAAGTTGCGGCAGAGAAACGGTCCAGATATTCCCTGAGCGACTCTCCCTCCCTTTGCTTTATGTCGAGGAGGGAGTCTGAAGTCCGCCGTTGGGGTCGGCTGGCAGCAAAGTTGGTGGCGAACTGCCTGCCGAGCTGCTCGAAAGAGGAGACTGTGCTGGGTTTCAGCCCGGTGAACCAAAGCCGAGCTGCTCCTCGGAGCGTTGCTGGGAAGGCCCTGTAGAGCATGGCCTCCGAGGATCCTTGCAGTGCCATCAAGGCCCGGTAACTCTCCAGGTGATCGAGGGGGTCGGTCATGCCGTTGTAGGGCTCCACCTGGGGCATCTTGAACCTCGGTGGGACCGGCTCATCCTCGATTTGTTGGGAGAAAGGAGACTTCGTGGTAAACTCGAAGTCGCCGTCGCATCCCGCCCTCTTGCCGTGGTGCGCCTCGATCTGGCGCTCCAGCTTCTCGACTTTCTTGTCGAGTTCGTCGCTCTGGAGGATCGCCGCGGTGGTCTGCTCGGGCGTAGGTTGCCCTGGGACTGATTCGACCTCTGACGGTTGCGGCCAGTCGCCTGGACCCCTCACTAGGGGTTCTCTCCAGGAGGACGCTCGGGCTGAACCCCTGCCGCGGCACCGCTCCTCACCGTTGGCCCTTGAAGAGGCGTGGAGATCTCGGCCCTGGGGGGCCGGTCCACTTAAAGGAGGCACCGGTTGGACCGGGGCCTGAGGAAACGGTGCTGTCGTGATGCCCCTAGGTTGCAGGCTTTGGACGGCAGCAGCCAAGGCCTGAACCTGCTGCACCAGGGCATCAAACTGTTCCGGCCGAACTTGAGGAGTCGAATCGGCCGGAGGTGGTGAGTTCTGGACAGGGTGTCCAGGGCTAGGTGGAAGACGTCGGGAGGCATTAGAAGCTTCCTTGCTTCTCAGCTTCATGGCCGCGACTTGGGCCCTTCCTCTAGCGCCAACTGTTGCTGGAATTTGGACCCGGGGGCGACCACTGGGCTACGAAGGAGGAGCTCCGACGAGAATCGGCGGACGGCGGTCTGGCGGCGCGCAACGTCCTCCGAAAGACCTGCAAGAAGCCGGTGGCCGGAATTTCCGGCGCCAGCCCTCCGATGCTTAAGTCAGAGGGGGCAAATGTATAAACGAGAGGAGTAGTCAATATTCAGAGTTTCAATCTCCCAGCCCCCTTTAAAATGGAGAAGTTTCCCTTTTATAGAGGGGGGCTGGGTTACCTGTGATGCGACGGGGCAAACGATCTGTCGTACGACTGGGCATGCAGTAGAAATTAATGCTCGATCGTGTGAATCAATGCTGTTACTGTAGGAGATCAGGCCGAAGCTTTCAAACCATCGTGGAGTCATGCCATGATTCGTAGCTAAGCAGGTTTACCGTAAGGGGCTTGATGTTCGTAGACGGCAGAACTATACGCTTTAATTGTTGAGTAAGCTGAGTGGCTGCAGGGGCCATACGCTTTGATTGTTGAGCAAACCGAATGCCTGTAAAAGTCATACGCATTGATTGTTGACGAAGGCAAGGCGTAGTGTTTCGGTAGCGCTGCGGGGGGATATGACCACAGCACGCGAGTCGGGCGTCTTTGGGTCGGTAGGGCTGCTCGGACGCTTCCAAGTCGGAGAGGCCTCTCGGGCGCCTCCAGGTCGGAGGGTCCGCTTGGACGTTTCCAAGTCGGAGAGGCCACTCGGGCGCCTCCGGGTCTCCTGGTCGAAGGGTCTGCTCGGCCGCCTCCAGATCGGAGGGTCCGGTCGAAGGATCTGCTCGGCCGCCTCCAGGTCGGAGGGTCCGGTCGAAGGATCTGCTCGGCCGCCTCCAGGTCGGAGGGTCCGCTCGGTCACCTCCAGATCGGAGGGTCTGGTCGGACGTTCATGCAAGCATGACGAATTCTCGGACACTGGCTATTATCTGCTTCCATACCACAACAAGTGGTCCTTGGGAGGTGAGTTGAGGCCTTCCTTACTTGGTCTGAAGCACCTGAATTACCTTGACTTGAGCATGAACAACTTTGGAGGACTTCGCATCCCAGAATTCGTGGGCTCATTCCGTCAGCTCAAATATCTTAACCTCTCCAATGCTGGTTTGGGTGGACTGATCCCAACCCAGCTTGGGAATCTATCGAGCCTCCAATATCTTGATCTCTACAATGGTTTTGATCTCAGCATTGATAATGCCCTCTGGATTTCTCATCTTTCTTCCCTACGATATCTGAATATGACGGGTGTGGAATTCGGAGCAGGTGCTCACTGGCTGCAAGCACTAAACATGCTTCCTTCTATTGTTGAGGTACGCTTACACGATTGTGACATCAACACCATTCCGCTCTCTCTTCCACATGTGAATTTTACTTCACTTTCTGTTCTTGATCTTTCTTCGAATTACATTAATTCGACGATGCCTGGTTGGTTGTTCAACATAAGTAGTCTTGAGCACCTTGATCTCAGCGACAATGATATTCGGGGCATCATTCCTCCTGCAATTAAGAATCTAGCTTCGCTTGAGTTTCTTGGTTTATCCGATCGACAATCAATTTCTTGAAGGCAAAATCCCGGCTGCACTTGGAGGTCTTTGCAAGATGCAGCATATGGGATTGTCGGGCATTAATATCAGCAAAAAATTGCATGAACTTGATGAGGTGTTTATGGGATGCATCAAAAACAGCTTGGATACTCTGTACATGTACAACACCCAGCTTAGCGGTTATTTGCCGGACTGGTTGGGGGACTTCAAAATGCTCAAGTCTCTTTATTTGGATTCCAACTCAATTTCTGGTCCTATTCCCGCATCAATTGGAAGATTGTCGGTACTTCAAGATTTGGTTCTTTCCTATAATATGCTGCATGGGACTATCCCAGCGAGGTTTGGAAGGCTTGCGAAGCTAGTTTCATTAGATCTCAGGTCAAACTTTTTGGAGGGTGTCATATCTGAAGAATACTTTGCCGATCTCACCGAACTGAATTATTTAGATTTGTCAGACAACCAATTAATTCTGAATCTGACGTCTGATTGGATCCCCACTTTTCAGCTTCAGCAGTTAGCTATTGGTTCTTGCAAGTTGGGACCACAATTTCCAGCATGGCTCCGGACGCAAGAAAACATTTCCTATCTAGATTTGTCTAGCAATGGAATTTCAAGCACTCTGCCAGATTGGTTTTGGAAGTCATTTTCCCAGCATATAAGTTACTTGGATATCTCCAGCAATGGAATCGCAGGTAGTGTACCTGATCTAACAAGCTTAATCAACATTTATATGTTGAATTTAAGTTCTAACTACTTCGAGGGTCCTTTGCCAAATTTTAATTCTTCTATAATGATGCTGGTAGACCTATCAAACAATTCATTTTCAGGAGTGATTCATCTTGGCAAAAGTACCCCTAATTTGCAATATCTCTCCCTTTCCACAAATAATTTAAGCGGTAAAATTCCTTTGTCTCTTTGTCAGCCCGACTTTAGAGTTCTTGATCTTTCAAAAAATCACTTATTGGGTGAGCTCCCTGATTGTTGGAACAACTCTTCCTTTACCTTGGTCAAGGATTTTTCAAGCAATAATCTATCTAGAAGCATTCCTCCGTCAATCTGTCAATTACCATATCTTGAATCGTTGCATTTGAGTAACAATAATCTATCAGGAGAACTCCCATTATCCTTAAGGAGTTGTGTGACTTTAGTTACTCTTGATCTTGGGCAGAATGCATTCATTGGCACAATACCTACTTGGATAGGAGAAAGTTTGTTGTTCTTGAGTATCCTTCGTTTAAGATCAAACAAGCTTGTTGGAAATATTCCTCCTAATCTATCAAGACTAAGTGCTCTTCAAATCCTGGATCTTGCTAATAACAATTTATCAGGAACCATTCCTTCGAGCTTTGGGAATTTCACTGCCATGAAAGTGTTACGGAAGACTAATGAAACCATTTCAAATTATCCTGATTACATTGAAAATTTGCAAGTGACCATGAAAGGAAGTGATAATGAGTATGCCATATTCCTTTCACTTGTGATCGCTATGGATCTTTCAGACAATAACTTGTCTGGTAAAATACCAGAAGAATTGGCCAGCCTTCTTGGACTGGTGAGTTTAAACCTGTCTGGAAATCATCTGATAGGAGAGATCACAGAAAAGATCAGTGCATTGCAACAGTTGCAATCACTTGACTTATCAAGAAACAGCCTTTATGGTGGAATTCCTTCGAGCGTGATTGCCCTAACTTTTTTGAGTCACTTGAACTTATCATATAACAACTTGTCAGGAAGAGTTCCATCAGGTAATCAGTTTCAGACCTTCACCGACTCGTCTATCTACGTTGATAATCCTGGTCTTTGTGGGTTCCCATTAGCTCAAAAGTGCAAAGATGACGAGACAAATCAAGGTCCAAATGCTGTTGGAGGGGATGAGCAAAATGATAATGCCATGGATGAAGAAGGATCTGAAATCGAGTGGTTGTATATGAGCATGGGGCTAGGATTCGCGGTTGGTTTATGGGCTGTTTTTGGTCCATTATTATTCAACAGAAAATGGAGAGAAGCCTATTTTCGACTTATAGATCAAGTTTATGATATGGTTTACGTGGCCTTGGCAGTGACTTTCAATAGGTTTAAAGAGCACAATGCTGCAGCATAATTGTTTATGATATGGTCTACATAAACTTTTTTTCTTTTTTCTATTTTTTTAAAGTGTTTGTAAAAATGTTCAAAATGAATTATCTGTACTCAAACTCTAGTTTCACACATGGAACCCTGTACCCGTACTACTCTAACAAAATAAAAAAGTTCAAACTAACACACTAACTTAATCAAGAGAGAATTGCTAATTACGGTTTGAGGGTCAAGTCATATGTCATGCTTAAATTATTTGAGCTTAGAGAATTAAACTCATGTGAATGTGCTCTGCAGATCAAGCATGAACTTATTTGAATTTGAAATGGTTTGAGCTCGAAAGATTGCACTTGTAGGCGCAGAAGACTACACATAATTTATTTAGTTAGCAAATTAAGGAATTAGAACTTTGCTTATTCTTGATATGTTATAAAGTTGGCTCTATCTCAAAGCTTTGCTTGATCTATGAGCTCACAAGTTTTACATCTGTTACACTATGTGAGTTGTCACATATGATAGGTAATCTTCCAAAAAAGAAAATAAAACAGACAGGTTATCTCATTGATTTGCCATCTTGAATGAAGCAACTTTTGAAAATTTCTCTTTTCTTTGTCCATTATTGTAGAATAAATCAAGTAGTATAAAATTATCCCATTGAGATTTTTGGGAACAACCTTTTGAGGTTAAACAAATCTCATAGCTTTCAGCATCAATATTCTCATTATGAATTTATTGCTTTAACAATAAAATTTGGTGCTAATGCAACCTTAAAATTGTAGCTAAGAAACATGCGAAAAGAGAGAGAACTCCATGTTCACAGTAGCAAGGGAGAAGCTGAACAGGTGTGTCTCCTAGTGTTTGTTTAGCAATTTCAATACCACAGCAAAGTAGGTTGATTTTTCTGCCAAGATGAAAAAAATATGAGAGGCTCGATTATAACTAACTTTTGATTTGTTGGGAAGCCAGGTATGAAAAAATAATTCCACAATGGACCGCAAAAAAAAAAAAAAGAAAACTGAAGGGGTTAATATCTTAGTTGGCCAAAAATTCAACAACTTTTGGGTCAACTAGAGTTCTACCAGTTAAGTCCACTCCCTTGGGCAATTGCCTCACTCAAAAAACTTGATCTTTACATTATAGGAGAAAAATTAAAAATCTTCTTGTAACAACCCATGACCTCACTCAAAAAAAGATTAGTTGGAAAGTCTTATTCGGATTCCTTGGTCCTATACATGTATCTAAGATCTACCCACTGTATAGCCGATGTACAACTATATACACAACAGCATGGATCCTCACAAAGTCCCTCGTTTAAGCCCCAATATCCTTGCTTGGCTAAGGGTCTATATCTTTGTAAATCTAATCACAAATATTTCAAATCCAGTGATGAACATTACGATCAGTCTGTGGTCAACCCAAATGGGCCCATGCTGCAATATTCTCTTAGTCTATGTGAGCCATGAGCTAGGTTTGGTCTAATACTATTCGTAATAGCTCAGTACCATACTCAAAAAAGCTAGCCAAAAGATGTTATTTGGGTTCCTTAACCTGGCATAAGTATCTAAGATCTATCCAGTGCATAGTCCATATGGAATTAAACATACACCTGTACATCTTCTAACACCTCCAAACTTCTAATATATAACTTTCTATTCGATATATATTTTTGGTAATGAGAGGTTTGTATGCTTCGCGTCATCACATAGTTGGAGAGAAGATAAAATGCTTGTTTTTCCGAATAAACAAATCTAAGCATCTATCTAAAATTATTAACCTTAACCAACAGAAACAAGATACTATGTAGAAGCTACGAAAGGAGAATCTTCAATTTTCTCAAAGAACATAAATTTAGAAAAAAATCTAATAATTTTTAAATCTATGATGCAAGTAATACTAAAAATAGTTTGGCGCTCGATCCAACCCTCCTAATTCCATGTAAACTTGTAATTCCCATCTCTAGATCTCCGTGTCATCCTCTACTTTAAAGCAATCATGGAACACTAAATGACTTTTTTTTTCCTATATTCTCTCTGCCTCTCTGTGTGCGTGTATGTGTTGAGAGAAGCCATAACTGGCCTATGGGACTAAATTCCTTTAAATATATGGATTTGGTGCTCCGAAACTTCTTAATCTTTAATTCCTTATGAAGGATAGAGCGTGGGACTCAATGTTTAAACCTTCTAGTGGGATCACGTTGCAAAGATACTGATGATTGTTATGTCCCAAAAACCTTTGTTCAATAGTATTATATGTACTTTAGCCTGTTATCAGGGCCGGCTCGAGCCTTACGTGACCCTCAGTCGCCTAAGGCTCGAGCCGGCCCAAAGAAGGCCCCCGCTGCCGCGCTGCGTTGCTGTCCAAAGAAGGCACCGCTACACCGCAGTTTTCACGGCAGCAGCTACCGGCCTATCGTTTGATGCCTACGACAACGGACAGACGCCGCTGCGGTGCCTTCCCGGCTTCTCGACAGGCTACGGCCTATAGGTGAGCCTGGTGAGGTAAAGGCTACGACAAGACAAGCCCCAATGCTTTTTTTTTTCCTTCTGAACCCTTCTCGGCTTCTTCTCTCCCCCCACCCCAGCCGGCCAGTCCCCACTCCCCACTCCCCAAACCCCCTTCGGGCCTTCCCTTCTCGGCTTCTTCTCTCCGACTCCTTGAAGGAAGTTCCTTCTGATCCCGAGCGGCGGCGATCGAATCCACCCTTCGCCCCTTCAAAGAGAAGCCGATTGATCAACAGATCAAGTCCTCCTCTCCTTAGCAGTCGGCTCCTCCGCTCTAATCCTCCTCTCGATCTCGTCACTCGTCCGCTCTAATCTCCCTCTCCTCGGCCACCGACACCGTTCTCCGGCTCCAAGAAGGCAAGAACTTGCCGTCCCGCTCGCAAAAGAGTGAAGACCTTCTGCCTTCACCTTCTATTCCTTCTGGCCCTCATTTTCCTCCTCTCGTGGGTGCGCGCCGCCTGCCGATCTAACGATTGCCATTTGATCGTCACGCAGGTGACCGAGATCGGACGGTTGATACAGATGGGGAAGTCGCACCCGACAGTGAGCGAGGAGTAACGGAAGGCGGTAGAGAAGTGCACCGGAAGCTTTGTGGGTTCATCGCGGAGAAGAACTGCGCGCCTCTGATGCTCCGCCTGGCGTTCGATCTCCGTCCATTCAATCTTTGTTATATTCATTGAGTTTATTCAGAAAAATTGTTAGATAATAATGGATGGCTAGCTGTGATTTCAGGTGGCACTCGGGGGACCTGAATGTACGATGTGAGCACGAAGACGGGTGGTCCGTTCTCGTTCGGGATCGTGAGATACAAGGCGGAGTAGGGGGCATGAGGCGAACAATGGGCTTGAGATCGCTGTCCGATTGCTGGAGCCCATCAAGGCATCAAGGAGCAATTCCCCCCTCTCCTATGGGGATTTCTATCAGGTGAGTTTTATCTTGTACTTTTGATGGCAATTTTGGTTTCATTTCTTTGAGTCTTTTGATTCGATTTGTTTGGTTTCTTTGTATTTGGGACTTTTCTTGACTGATGGAGTTATTAATTTCAGCTGGCTGGAGTTGTGGGCTTGTGGCCGTGGAGATCACTAGTCGGCCGGAAGTCCTTTTCCATCCTGGTCGTGAGGTATAGCTCTTCACTCTTTCTGTTATTATAGTTTCAATTTGATACCTATGCTTTTTTTCATTTTTTTGTTAATTCTATTTACGAATACAAGAGATATGGTTTGGATTTCATGCTCTTGTGATTTTTAATTCTTTTTTTTCGATACTAGAAATCAATGTTGTATTTTCTTCAAATTTTATATTAAAAAAAAAGAGATTTGGATTTCTTGGAACTTAAAGTCACGTTTCATGATTCCTAGAATAAACTGTATTAAATCTATCCATCATCCATCATGGTAACAGATTTCTACCACTCGTTGGATCACAATAATGTGATTAGTGTGACATGTGATCCAGTTACTTTTTTATTTTTTGTCAGAGAGATTGGGAGATTTTGTGGGAAACTTTGCATACAAAAAGAGGTTTTCGGTCCTTTTGCTGCTTTTATTAATTTTCTTTTTGTTGTCTGAAATATGATCTTTATATTTATACATATTTTTCGTCGGTATCAGGACAAGCCTGAACCCCCCAAGGAAGGTCATCTATCTGATGCCACCGAAGGTAAAGTCTGTACCATTCTGTCGGTTTCTTTGGAGTCTTCGTGTTATATTATCTTATTTGCGGTCAACTATGTTACAAAAAAGATTAAATAAATTAGTTATATCATCGATTGAAAATAGTATTTTAATAAATCTTGAGTACAAAAGTTTGATTAGTAATTTTGTATATCAAAAAGCTATACGAATTATTTTAAATAAAATTTTAAAGTATTTTACACTTATTAATTATTTTTTTTAAAAAAAAAGACTTTCCTAGTGAGCTCGTCTTAGGCCCCCAAATGCATTGGGCCGCCCCTGCCTGTTATTTGCGGGTATACTCATGGTTTCTTGAGACAGGAATGTCTCAAAAGAAAAATGATATGATATCTGCCCTCTTAGCACAGGAGTTAGATTTGGATCTGACCGCTTACAAGACTGTGATGTTAGAATAGTCACATGAACTGAGGAAAAGTGATGGACCGACTACGATGGCAGGGCCATGTGCAACAAAAATCTGATGATTTGCTTGTCAAGAAGAACGTCATGATTTGTATTGAAGGGTCAGCAAGCAGCGGGAGAGTTTAAAATAGCCTGGATGCAAGTTCTTGGAAGGATTTGGAAAATGCTCGAGGCAACACTAATTGCAACCTTAATAAAAATGCTGAGTGAAAATGGATTCACAAAACCAAACAAAAATAATTGGCAGAATATTATGAGTAAGTTAGGTTATTTGTAAGTTAAGTTTTTCTAATTGCATTCCATAGGTGTTTAGGGATCTTCATGTATAGAGCTCTAAAGTTAGATTCAAAATTCAAATAGTTATCTTGGAGTAGGAGGTAGTCTTTGTTCTGTAGTGTTTAGCCCTTCCTAAAGCTTGACCCCACAATAAGCAACCTCGTCAATGCAAAAGTCCCTCCCTAGACCCTGCAATAGAGGGAGCCTCGTGCATTGAGACACCCTTTTTTTTTTCTCGTAGAAGTGATAAAGTTGATGAAAGTATGTTGGAAGTCCTACGAAGTTACTCAAAGAAATACATTAATATGGTTCAAGTGGGTGATCATCTAGCAGTGAAGCCTAAGAGAAGTGCAATCAACACTAGAACATGAAGAAATAGAAGTTACTAAATATTAATCCTTAGGACAGGTCATGGAGTTGATTCTTTATGTAAGATTATTTTGAACAACAGGTGTGATTCATCATCTTGTAAAAGAAAATGCCCACACAAATGCAAATTGATACCACCATTTCCATGTTTTACTTACCTTTTTATTTTACTATTGTTCCATCATGTTTCATCCATTGCAAGCCCACTCCAAAATGAACATTATTGTTAAACATCATATATAGATATATATCCAATATTACCTTGTCTAATCTAAACATGTTGTAACAAAGTAATTAAACGCCCTAAAATCCCTATGTTAAAGTGATCAAACTGAAGTTTATTATTTATATTTGGTAGTACTTAAATTAAATTGAATTTACATCAGCAATCAATGCTTTCATTGAATTTGATTAAAAGATCACTATCTCATTACCAAAGGCCAAGAAACAAATGGTTCGTGTTCAACATATAATTCGTAGTTCTTTCGCAAAGTGCAAGGGGTGAGAGATAGATACTATGAAAAGGCTACTGCAGGTACTGTTTATTGGTACTAGTTTTTGGGGGGAGTTTCCATACACTGATCTCGGAGATGGCTTCCTCCAATCTCAGCATCCAACAGCGAGTTCTCTTCCGCCAGACGATCCCCATATGGTCATTCGTTGCCAACCAGGGTAAACCTGCACCATTTCCAAAACAGGGCAGCGCATCTCCTCCCCATGAAGCTAGTCGACTCATTCTCTCTGGTCCAATGGATTCCTTAGAGATATAAATAGGCTCCATCTCGGCATATAGGGGAGCACTGCCACCGACGTCGCTGCAGACCAGCTATTGTGGGTGGCGGATTCACCCCTATGCAACAAAAAGCCAATGACTTTGAGATCCATGCAAGTTTCATTACATACAATCTCAATTCGCTTTCTGCCTTTCCAAACAAACCCTGCTTACATATATGTTCTAACCCAGCAAAATACCAACTTTGTGGCTTGAATGCACGCATGAAATGTAAAAAGAAGCCTTTTTACCCTTCCCACCACCAACCTCCACTGCCAAGAACTGGCCATGAAAGTAGGCTGCCAAACCATGGTTATCAGAGGATAGAGAGCTAAAAAGCCTCGGCATAAGTGCGGTCCCCTCTCCTGCAAGTGCACTTGCTGCTGCTGCCGCTGGCACCGCCGAGTTGAGAGCAGCGGCGCAGTCGCCCAGTTGAGAGCGCCCGCAAACGACTCTGTATATCCGCGTGGCAAAACCATATCCATTAGAAATGGGCTAGCAGCTCTCCCAGAACCAAGCCAGGCAGAGTGCTCACCATTAAACTCAAACTAGAATTTTATAAATTCTTAAATTTATAACGAATCACCGTTGGCCTAGCAGCATCTATCTAGAAATTGCAACATTACAATTTTATTTTTTTTAAAAAATTATAATAAAAAAATATAAAAAGAAAATCAGAAGATTAAGAAATCAAGGCACTCTGTTTGGCAAAAAGTGCGCCCGTTATGCCATGCATATGACTGGCCGGTCGAGCCGAGCGCGGGCGTGACTATATTGAAGAAGGGCAATCCATAGGATTCAGATGCATATAAACCTGCATAGCATAAATAGTATTGACTATATTGAAGAAGGAAAAAGTTCCGCATCATAATCACAAGGAACTACCATTGGTTCTCATTTTAAAATATAACTGCTTCCCATAGACTTCGGATTCCCATCAAGTACTAATCGCAACTTATCAGAATAAAATCACAAGCATAAACACTGCAATCTTAGAAAATCAAACAAAAAAAATGATGAGAGACACATAACTCCTTAAGCATCCTAGGCTGCGCCTTAAGCACCAGGCTGGGCGGCTAGGCCTACACCCCTATAGCCCGCTGGCCCAAATGGGTTATTGGGTTCGAGACGGATCGGGTCGTGAGGTTGAAAATCCAAAATTGTCCAAATTTCAAATAGATTGGGTCAGGTCGGATTGGGTCGGAATTCAGAAAAAAAGAAATCGATATAGATTATCACAAAAAAGATATAGATACCTATTGTCAAATAAATTATATTAAGTAAATAAACATACTTGTGGCCGGCCCATTTGGAAATTTCAGTAGCCTCTTCGGGAAGAAGATGGAGATGGTAATCGTCAGCTGTCTGGGGGTTACTACCGCATAACAACCATGCCTTTTCTCCCTTCCCACCGAGGGCTATAAGAAACCAAGGACTCTTCTCAAGGATGCTTCATCCCTCACCTCTCACTGCCCCTCACACTTTCTTTCTTCTGCTACAAGAAACTGGAGCAGGAGCAACGGCGCCGGAGGAGGAGGTATCCCCTGCTTGACACTGCCGCCGAATCACCGGAGGAAACATCACAGCTCCGCTCTGAAGCTAGATAAGTCTTGATCTCTTCTCCCTTGTATCATTCATACTTCATTCAAGTAGGATTCTAGTCTAGCTATGAAACAAAACCTGATCCAGCCCATATCACTTGAACCTCTTCCTGTCCACCACTGTAGGGTGGGGAAAAAGCTCATAAGCTCCTAAGACTATCTTCTTCTTACAAAGCTGGACGTCACTCTACACTGGAGTATTTTCATGGAATATCACAAAGCTCATAAGCTCGATAAGACAAGACTCGGGGGGTTAGCCTTCATCTTCCTCAATGGGCTTCTTGGAAGACAGGAGTTTAAAAGCCATTCTCAAGTGCAAACTTAGGCGAGTAAGGCTGCGGCTGATGTTTCAATCCGTATACCAGTAATATTCCAAGTATATACCTACCTTTTGTTAATTTCCAGCTCCCTTGAAGATGTTGGGGCCGCTTGGCATTTCTCCCTGGTAGTCTTTTGGAAGCCTTCCACAAGCAACCCTCTCATCTTCACAGTCCCATCCTGGAGGGCTTCAATCTGAAACTTCGAACCAACAGCGGCGTGCTTCCTTGCCTACTCTTCTCGCATGAAGAAACCACAACTAGGCTCTTTTCTACTCCGCAGCATATGTTTTTCTGAAGTCAATAATCCTGTAACAAATGAATGATAATGATGTAACGTCATGAGGAAACCATGATAATCTAACCCTGTATTTGGAGCAGCCATAAAACCATTTCCTTCTGCAGTGTAGCTATGTGCATTATTGTACCCTGATCTTCAAGGCACAACAATAGGTAAGAGACAAGTCATAATACGTGTACATTACAAGACAGCTTGATAGCTCAATATTGGCCAAACAAGATATATCTTTAGTGCAGATAGTCTCCTCTAAGCCCAACATGCATATAAAGCATCTGAATGAAACATAGTTTCCCATATGTTTACCAAACACACTTAGATGTTCTAGATGCCGCCCTTCTCTCCCCTGCACATTTTGATGGCAGACACACCATGATGGATGTTGTTCTGAAGGTATTGTTTGTGTTTCTTTTTATACAAGTATTCAAGATCTATTCAATATATAGCCGATTTGAGACTAAACATACACCTGAATGGATCCTCGCATATTCTTATCAATCACTCAAGAGAATCAAAATTCAAAATTTAAAAGTTTCTCAGTTTGGGATTTGAATTTTTGAATTTATTTTTGAATTTTTAAATATTGATCTAGTTTAGTTTTCTTATTAAAATTCAATCCATATGGAAAAAATAAAAGCACTAGTAAACAAATCTTTGTTAAAGAAAAGGTATTCCACAAAAAGGGAGACTCATATAAGGTGAAATTATGATAGGCAATGCAGTGTATCGTATAAGTATGATGATGGGTGCATCGGGCATACCCGACCCCAATGGACCCGAAGACCAAACCTCCGCTATCTAGGGGCCTTCACCCACATCCCCACGCTGGAAGCAGCACCGGACGCTTCCACGAAGGAGTAGCACCGCATGGGAAGGGAGCACGTCGAAGAGCGGGCCACGATGGAGAAGGAAGTGGGGAGAAAGAATAGCTCGCCGAACAGAAGGATCCATTGCGAAGATGAAGGGCGAACAGTAGCCATGCACTCGGCCACTACATAGAAGCTGGGAGGCAATTTCCTCAACTCCTTGAAGGGACAGGCGGCCTTTTCGGATGTCAGTTATCAAGAGCTATGGTAGAGGAAATAAAGGAGAGCGTGGAAAGGGAGAGAGAGGGAGTTGTTTTATCATGAGTTGTTTTAGCATCTAGTGTTTTGTGGTTGCTCTCACCCGAAGAGAGACTTACATTATATTTCCCTTTGTGATCCCATCCATCTCTCTACATCTACCTTCCTTCCCCTCTGATCGGGACCTATCATTGGTATTAGAGCATGAGGATGACAAACAAGGAACAGATGGAGCACCTTGAAACCGAGATGAGTGCGATCCAGAACGAGATACGCAACATGGAGGCTCGCATGGATGGGCGCATCACAGAGGTTTTGGAGGCCCTCCATCATCTCCAGATCTCAGCTCCGACCCCATCTCCATTCGAGCAAATGTCATCCCAACTTCCATCTCCACGAGAAGGCGGATACGGCCGAAGAGAGGAGCACGTCGGGAGTCTACGCCATCCCAGAATGGACTTCCCTCGGTTCACTGGGGACGACCCTATTGTTTGGCTCGACCGAGCTGAATAGTACTTCGATACCCAAGGAGTTCCGGGCACCAGGCGGGTAACCACGACTTCATTTTACTTGGACGAAGAGGCAAACCACTGGTGGCAGTGGCTACGCCGGACGTATCAAGATAAAGGAGCCATAATCACCTGGAGGGTGTTCGAGCGTGAGTTGTTGGCTCGGTTCGGGCCGAATGAGTATATCAACTTCAACGAAAAGCTTTCACGTGTCCAGCAAAATGGGATGGTGAGAGAATACCAGTAGGAGTTCAAGAAGCCGGCCAACCGGGTTAGAGGCTGGCCTCCGGACGCGCTGCTTGGCACTTTCGTCGAAGGACTCAAGGAAGACATTGCAAAGGAGGTACGAATGCGGCAACCCCATTCCTTGCACGAAGCCATCACTATTGCCCGGATGCGAGAGGAGCGGCTAGAGCAGAAGCGGAGAGCAGGTCGGAGTACCCCACCGTGGGTAGCTGGGGTTTTGCAACTACCGAACCCGACTACGCCTGCACCGCGGCTTTTTGCTCCGACGCCGATCCGACGCATTTCGTGGGAAGAAATGCAACAACGATGGGAATGTGGGCTATGTTTTAAGTGCAACGAGAAGTTCACACCCAAACATCGGTGCAAAACTCCTCACGTTCATCTGATAAAAGTTGACCCCGTGGAAGACATGAAGGGAGTGAGCAGCGGCGAGGCCGACCCCCATGGCGAGGAGCAATCCGAAGGAGAGGCGCAGCCGGTGATCTCCCTACATGCTCTCTTTGGATGGAATGGACCGAGGACGATGCAAGTAATGGCACGCATCCAGGGATAGCCCTTGATGATCCTCATTGACAGTGGATCAACTCACAACTTTGTGAGTGACCGCATTGCCCAGCAACTCCAACTGCCCCTTGATGCCATAGTCCAATTTGGAGTCCGGGTTGCAAATGTTAGATGTATGCCCTAGAAGCCAATTTGGCTGACACATTGTTGATTCTAGGGACATAATTTTGTACTTGACTATTTATTATTGAATAAATAAAAGGCATCTTTTCATTCATATTGTTTATGTGTCTATGAATCGTCCAAGAAATTAATAAGATGATGATACATATTCTCAAGAGTTGAGAATTTGAGCCATGTATCATTGGTGATTAATTTCTAAATGCTCCTGATCAATGGATCATCACGAGGACAGTGATCGATCCGATCAGTGCACAGATCACTTTCCTTCTGGATGGACGAGACTTGAGTCCACAGTGTAGGGACACTGAAGTGATAGTGCAGGTGCTTGTTAGAGAACAAGGGTACTGAGCGTGACCAAGACAAGAAGTCACTTGGATGTCTATCCACTCGTCAGTGACTTGCTTGATGTTGCAGTAGTGTGACTGGTCCTTTGACCTGCGGTGCTTCGACTACTCACAGTGAGGTTATTGTAGTTTGACTGCACACATACATGGTCTCTAGCCATATGGGTCCATGCAGTGTAGATTGGCTGCAGTAAGTTCACTGTAGGAGTAGGGTATGCACCTATAAGGAATCTATCGACCTTGATAGAAGAGGAGTGATCCTATGTGATTTGTTAGACTGAGTTCTAAGACCTTGGCCAGGGCAGTAATATAAAGTGGAGAAAGAGTTTTCCACTATCGAACTCGAGTCGAATAAATCTTGACATATGACAGACGATGGGGTTTGACGAGTTGTCCATGACCTCCGTCCTGTAGGGATCCACGATAGTAGGACTGTATCACACGTTAACTGTACCTAGAGGTTCATCATTCCATTCTGCTGGGTAGCCACTACATGCTGCTAGGTGTCACTGGTGGATGGTGGGACTCATAGGGATTATCTTGATGATCGATAAACCCTAATGAGTTGAGTTGGAATCGTTCCAATCCATTGAAAGGAGTTTTCAATGATATTGAGATAGAGATCACAATATATCCCACTACCAGTCAGAATAGAACCTATGGGGTCACACACAATAGAAGTATTGACCGATCCGATGGTTGAAATCGTGATTAGGAATCACAAGAAATCAATTTGATTGATAAGAAGTTGAAGAAGGAACAAAGGGAATTAATCAATTGGACTTAAACACAAATCCTACTTCGGGTAGGATTCCTAGAGTCCTAATTGGATTAGGACTGGGAATCCTAGTTGGAGTAGGACTGGGATTCCTACTTGGAATAGGATTCCTACAATCCTAATGAGATTAGGAATTTTGAATTAAAATAGGATTCCTACTTGGAGTAGGATTCCTAGAAATCCTAATTAGATTAGGACTTCGGATTCAAATAGAGTCCTAATTGGATTAGGACTAAAATTAAATACATCCTAATTGGATTAGGATTCCTTAAGTCTAAATTAATTATTAATCTAATGAATCAACATGACTCCTAATTGGATTAGGATTGAAGAGTTCAATTGAGTCATGGTTCATTCAAGTCCTAATTGGATTAGGACTAGCATAGATTGAACCCAATTTGGCGAATCCTAATTAGATTAGGATTAAACCATGAGAGAGGCACCTAATCCTCTTTGGAAGAGGATTAGGTTAACCAAGTAAGAGGGGCATCAGCCCCTCTCCACATGGCTAGGGCGACATGAAGAGAGGGGGCCGGCGCCCCCTCTTAGGTAAGTTGTCATGGAGCTCCTAAATGTTAGGAGCTCCACTCCCTTTAAAAGGAGGCTAGGGCCGGCACCCTAGATGAATCCATCCCTCTCCTTGCAGCCGTGGCCTCCTCCTCTTCCTCCTTGGTCTTCAACCGAAAGCAAGGGAGCAAGAAAGATCTCTTGGCGGTCCTCTTCTTCCTCCTTCGTTTGGGATTCGAAGCAAGGGAAAGCAAAGGTTGCATCTAGCCTTCTTGTTCTTCTTCAAGATCCCTTCTTCTTCCTCCTCCACTCAAGCACAATCAAGGGTTGATTGAAAGAGAGGAGATCAGCCATCAAAGCTATCTCTGCAAGGGAGCTAGCACCCCGGTGAGATAGAAAGCTTGGATCGGTTCCTGCTTCGTGTGGATACCCGTAGAGGCCGGACGTTTGAACGGCTTCAAGCGAACCCTCTTCCAAAACCACGAATTCAGATTTGCGGTGATCATCTACCCGCGCAAGGTGAAGATTTGATCTTCCTAATAGTTTTAAAAGTTTTAATTCTTACCTAATTACGAAAGGTCTCGAAACAACGTTCATGTGATGAACGTCGATCCCGCACATGCCTCTTCCGCTGCCATCTGATTTTTGTTTTGAAATATCAGCGGCATGGGCGGGTTTCCCAACAGTGGTATCAGAGCCTAGGCTTCGTAGATTAAGGTAAGAACTAAATATCTAAAGGCTTATTAGATCTGAAAATTGAATGATCATGCATGCTGAAAAATTCTGCATGCAGATTTTTCAGGGGTGCTGATTTTTGCATGCTGATTTTTATGTGATAAAAAGGTGATTCTAAATGCATTGTTAATGGGATTACAAAGTTTAGAATCATGATTAGCATGATCAGCGACCTATGTCATGATATAATCAGTTAGTTTTCAGATCTAAAAATTATAATTGTTGCATACGGTGATGATCATAGGATTCAAAACCTTTTGGTATCAAATGTAATGACCTGCGATGTGATCTGCGACATCATGTAATTTTTCAGATGCTTGCATGCATCTTATTTGATGTTTTGAGAGGCCTGCGTGCCTCCTAAAAGGAGATGTAATTTATTTTTATTTTTATTTTACATCTGGTTGTATTTCTGTGATGTGATGTACATCAACGATCAAGTTGAAGCAAAGGCATGAGATGAAAGGTGATCCAAGCGGTTGATGGCGATGGGATCAAGGGTTGATCAAGGATCGAATCAAGGAGGCTTGGAACCAATTCAAGAGTTGAAGACCACTTGATCGATTGATGTGCATGTGCTTGTAATACGACCTAATTAGAATCCATGATCATCACCTATTTAAAGTTTAACTTTAATTTGATGCTGCGATTATAACTGCCTGTGATGTACCGTTTGCATGTGATGTGAATGCGAGTCGGGTAGATAGGTTTACATGTGATGTAGCAAACCCAATTGAGACCTAAAACAAAACCTCCTCAATCAAGTCGAGAGTGAACCGACATGAGCAAGTCATATTAGATTAATTGATCTAATTGGTGTCTAGAAAAGCATGAAAGGTGGTTACTTAATTAGGACCTTACTCTCTGAGTAAGGGGAGCCTCCCACCTGCTTACCTGGCCAATTGTTCGATTACCTCTTATGAAGGGCTCAAGTTGCAAACACTAAGACCTGATTAACCAATATTAAGTCAATAGGTCTTCCACTGTAGTAGAGCTGCTAAGGCCTTTCTGATGTTGATTTGTCTCGGCTGGACACAGTGGTCAAGTTGCATCGGGGGGCTGGACCTCTCTATAGACATGAGATGTTGTAGGGTAAAGGTGGGGTTGGGCACCAATAACTGTTAGGTGAGGACCCAATGACGACTTTATTCCTACAGTTATACGGTGGGTCTGACTTAACTAAGAAATGTGACCAATAACTGTTAGGTGAGGTCTTCATGGCTTAGAGACCAAGTTGCACTGCAACATGCTTGAGAAGCATTGTACAAGAGTTGTACACTCATCCATCTATGTGTCACCAATAACTGTTAGGTGAGGTGGCATGTAAATCGGTGGGATCGCAGTACCCATTAGAAACCCTAGTCGTGTGGGATTTCCGTTTTCCTACCAGGGGAGTGTGAGGGATTCGAGAAAATAGTGGGAGTTACATTTGTTCTAAAAGACCTTAGAACAGATTAGGATCAAGTACAAAAGTCTAACTAGAATCTTTACTCTCTGCAGATACAATGTCGGCTTCAAACCCTTTGACCCGTATTCTTGAGACCAACCGACTGACCGGAACCAATTACAAAGACTGGCTTAGAAATCTCAAAATAATTTTGGACTGTGAGAAGATAGGCTACATACTCGATTCAGATATCCCCACACTACCAGCACGTCCTACTGATGTTCAGCGTGAAATGCATAAAAAGTGGTTGGATGATGACATTAGAGTAAAATGCTATATGATGGCATCCATGTCTAATGAACTCCAATGCCAGCATGAAAATATAAAGACTGCTAGGGACATACTGGCACACCTGCAAGAGTTGTATGGTGAGCAGAGTCGCACAGCTCGTTTTGAAGTGTCCAAGAGGCTCTTCAAAGCGAAGATGCGCGAGGGGCAGTCTGTCCATGATCACGGTCTGACCATGATCAAGGACCTAGAGGAGCTTGAGAAGCTCGGTATGGACATGCACAAGGAATTACAAGTGGATTTGATCCTACAGTCACTTCCTGATTCATTTGGTCAGTTTATAGTAAACTACTACATGAATAAGATTGAATGCACTAAGACTGAACTAATCAACATGTTGGTAACTGCTGAGGGAGCCTTGAAAGGTTCAAGGGGCAATGTCTTTGCTGCTGAGTTGACTTCTGGTTCCAAGAGAAAGTCTACTTGGAAGAAAAAGAAGCCTGCAAAGAAGCAGAAGAAAGACAAGAAGCAAAAGAAGGAAGTTCAAAAGAAAAAGGCTAACGACAAAGGAAAATGTTTCCACTGCAATGTCGAAGGCCACTGGAAGAGAAACTGTCCTTCATACCTCGAGAGCCTAAAGAACAAGAAAGGTGACACACCTTCAGAAGGTATAGACTTGCTCATAATTGAAACTAATCTAACGGTTTCTTCTACTTCTAGTTGGGTTATAGATTCTGGTTCTAGTGCTCATTTGTGCACTACCATGCAGGGTCTAAAGGAAAGTAGAAGGCTGGCGGAAGGTGCGGTAACCCTTCGGGTTGGCAACGGGGCAAAAGGTGCTGCTGTGGCTGTGGGCACCTACCATCTGCGACTACCGTCTGGATTTAGTTTAATACTTAGAGACTGCTATTATGTACCTGTTGCTAGCAGAAATTTGATTTCTGTTTCATGTCTAACACAGGAAGGTCATGTTTTTACATTTGACAAAGACTGCTGTTCTATTTATTTGAGAAATAAAATAGTCGCACGTGGTTTCATGATTGACAGTCTCTATCATTTACATATGGATGTATCTGTGAATGTTACCGAGCAAGATGTGAGTGCCAAAGGATCCAAAAGATCCAGAGATGAGATAAACCAAAGATATTTGTGGCACCTCAGGCTTGGCCATATTGGAGAGGACAGAATGAACAAAATGGATAAAGATGGGCTTTTAGGCTCATTGACTTCCGAGTCATATCCAGTTTGCGAGTCCTGTCTTCAAGGAAAAATGGCAAGACTGCCCTTTGTAGGACATGGGGAGAGGACCACTGAATTACTTGCCCTAGTACATACAGATGTATGTGGCCCATTCGATGTGCTAGCCAGGGGACGTTATTCTTACTTCATTACCTTTACCGATGATTACTCACGATATGGGTATATGTATCTTATGAGACACAAGTCTGAGTCTTTTGAAAAGTTCAAAGAGTTCAAGAATGAAGTAGAAAAACAAACTGGAAAACCTCTTAAGGCTCTTCGATCAGATCGAGGAGGAGAATACCTTAGTGGGGAATTCCGGGACTATCTCAAAGAAAATGGCATAGTCTCACAATGGACACCTCCGGGTACACCTCAACTCAACGGGGTGTCAGAGAGGAGGAATCAGACCCTATTGGATATGGTCAGGTCCATGATGAGCTTCACTGATTTACCTATGTTCCTTTGGGGAGATGCCTTACTCACAGCGATTTATTTATTGAATAGAGTTCCCTCTAAATTCGTTCCTACCGCACCGTATGAGATATGGCATGGTAAGAAACCAAGTCTGCAAGTTAGAGGCTAGGACCATAAGTGCTCGTTTTATAGGATATCCTAAAGAGTCATTAGGATACAATTTTTACATCTCAGAGGATCACAATGTGTTTGTGAGCCGTCATGCCATCTTCTTGGAAAATCAGTTTATCCTTGATAGAGGCAGTGGGAGGAAAATTGAGCTTGAAGAGAAAGTCTCTGAAAAGCAACGAGTCATGGATCCTATTGAACCCATTCATACAGAGCCAGTACACGATGTCCCTCGACCACCTCGTAGATCTAGTAGGGTCTCCCATCCTCCCGATAGATACTTAGGTATACTAGAAGAGGATACCGAGGAAATGTTCCTAGTGGGAGATAGGGATCACATACAGGATCCCAAAACCTACAACGAGGCGATATCTGATATCGATTCCGAGAAATGGCTGGAAGCAATGAAGTCAGAGTTAGACTCCATGCGTTCCAACCAAGTCTGGACCTTAGTAGACCCACCAGAAGGTATTGTACCTATTGGATGCAAATGGATCTACAAAAGAAAGATAGGTTCGGATGGAGAGGTAGAGACCTATAAGGCAAGGCTTGTGGCGAAAGGGTATAGTCAGCGCGAAGGCATTGACTATCAGGAGACCTTTTCACCTGTAGCCATGCTAAAATCCATCCGAACATTGCTTGCCATTGCAGCATTTCATGATTATGAAATCTGGCAGATGGATGTGAAAACTGCTTTCCTGAATGGACATCTTGATGAAGATATCTATATGGAACAGCCTTTGGGTTTCACTTCCAGTGATGGAGATCACAAGGTCTGCAAGCTGCAAAGGTCCATCTATGGACTAAAGCAAGCCTCTCGGAGTTGGAACACTCGTTTCGATGACGCAATCAAAACGTTTGATTTCATCAAAAACGAAGAGGAACCATGTGTTTACAAAAGGGTTAGTGGGAGTGCTGTCGTTTTTCTCGTACTGTACGTAGATGACATTCTCCTGATTGGGAATGATATTCCCATGCTAACCTCGGTCAAGGTCTGGTTGTCGAAAGAATTCTCCATGAAAGACCTTGGGAAAGCATCCTATATTTTGGGAATAAAGGTCTATAGAGATAGATCTAAAAGGATGCTTGGCCTGTCACAGAAAATGTACATAGAGGAGGTGCTGAAGAGGTTCAGCATGGAAAACTCCAAGAGGGGTCTCTTACCCCTAAGGCATGGAATTCATCTCTCCAAGATGATGTGCCCCAACACATCTGAAGAGATTCAACGCATGAGCAAGATTCCCTATGCATCGACAATAGGAAGCCTCATGTATGCCATACTGTGTACACGACCTGATATAGCTCTTGCTGTGAGTGTCACAAGCAGATATCAGTCGGATCCAGGCAAGAAGCACTGGATAGCTGTGAAAGAACAGTCTTAAGTACTTGAGAAGAACTAAGGACATGTTCTTGGTCTTTGGGAGAAGATCAGAGTTGAAGGTAGAAGGATGCACACATATAGATGATAGAAAGTCTACATCAGAATATGTGCAATTGTGGTTCAGTAAATTGGAAGAGTTCCAAACAACCGATCATTATAGATTCTGCCTTAGAAGCTGAATGTTAAGCCGTATCTAAGGGTGCAGTGGAAACCTTCTGATTAAAAGTTAATTGCAGAGTTAGGTGTAATATCATTAGATGCCATAACACTTTACTGCGATAACATTGGCACCATAGCACTAGCTATGGAGCCATGGTCTCATCAGAAGTCCAAGCACATAGAGCGGCACTTCCATTTCATACGCGACTATGATGTAGAGGTGCAGAGAGTAGACTCCGTGGATAACGTGGCAGACCCGTTCACTAAGCAGCTGAGTCAGCAAAAGACTGAAGCCCACCTTGAGAAGATGGGCCTAAGATATATGACCAATTGGCTTTAGTGCAAGTGGGAGATTGTTAGATGTATGCCCTAGAAGCCAATTTGGCTGACACATTGTTGATTCTAGGGACATAATTTTGTACTTGACTATTTATTATTGAATAAATAAAAGGCATCTTTTCATTCATATTGTTTATGTGTCTATGAATCGTCCAAGAAATTAATAAGATGATGATACATATTCTCAAGAGTTGAGAATTTGAGCCATGTATCATTGGTGATTAATTTCTAAATGCTCCTGATCAATGGATCATCACGAGGACGGTGATCGATCCGATCAGTGCACAGATCACTTTCCTTCTGGATGGACGAGACTTGAGTCCACAGTGTAGGGACACTGAAGTGATAGTGCAGGTGCTTGTTAGAGAACAAGGGTACTGAGCGTGACCAAGACAAGAAGTCACTTGGATGTCTATCCACTCGTCAGTGACTTGCTTGATGTTGCAGTAGTGTGACTGGTCCTTTGACCTGCGGTGCTTCGACTACTCACAGTGAGGTTATTGTAGTTTGACTGCACACATACATGGTCTCTAGCCATATGGGTCCATGCAGTGTAGATTGGCTGCAGTAAGTTCACTGTAGGAGTAGGGTATGCACCTATAAGGAATCTATCGACCTTGATAGAAGAGGAGTGATCCTATGTGATTTGTTAGACTGAGTTCTAAGACCTTGGCCAGGGCAGTAATATAAAGTGGAGAAAGAGTTTTCCACTATCGAACTCGAGTCGAATAAATCTTGACATATGACAGACGATGGGGTTTGACGAGTTGTCCATGACCTCCGTCCTGTAGGGATCCACGATAGTAGGACTGTATCACACGTTAACTGCACCTAGAGGTTCATCATTCCATTCTGCTGGGTAGCCACTACATGCTGCTAGGTGTCACTGGTGGATGGTGGGACTCATAGGGATTATCTTGATGATCGATAAACCCTAATGAGTTGAGTTGGAATCGTTCCAATCCATTGAAAGGAGTTTTCAATGATATTGAGATAGAGATCACAATATATCCCACTACCAGTCAGAATAGAACCTATGGGGTCACACACAATAGAAGTATTGACCGATCCGATGGTTGAAATCGTGATTAGGAATCACAAGAAATCAATTTGATTGATAAGAAGTTGAAGAAGGAACAAAGGGAATTAATCAATTGGACTTAAACACAAATCCTACTTCGGGTAGGATTCCTAGAGTCCTAATTGGATTAGGACTGGGAATCCTAGTTGGAGTAGGACTGGGATTCCTACTTGGAATAGGATTCCTACAATCCTAATGAGATTAGGAATTTTGAATTAAAATAGGATTCCTACTTGGAGTAGGATTCCTAGAAATCCTAATTAGATTAGGACTTCGGATTCAAATAGAGTCCTAATTGGATTAGGACTAAAATTAAATACATCCTAATTGGATTAGGATTCCTTAAGTCTAAATTAATTATTAATCTAATGAATCAACATGACTCCTAATTGGATTAGGATTGAAGAGTTCAATTGAGTCATGGTTCATTCAAGTCCTAATTGGATTAGGACTAGCATAGATTGAACCCAATTTGGCGAATCCTAATTAGATTAGGATTAAACCATGAGAGAGGCACCTAATCCTCTTTGGAAGAGGATTAGGTTAACCAAGTAAGAGGGGCATCAGCCCCTCTCCACATGGCTAGGGCGACATGAAGAGAGGGGGCCGGCGCCCCCTCTTAGGTAAGTTGTCATGGAGCTCCTAAATGTTAGGAGCTCCACTCCCTTTAAAAGGAGGCTAGGGCCGGCACCCTAGATGAATCCATCCCTCTCCTTGCAGCCGTGGCCTCCTCCTCTTCCTCCTTGGTCTTCAACCGAAAGCAAGGGAGCAAGAAAGATCTCTTGGCGGTCCTCTTCTTCCTCCTTCGTTTGGGATTCGAAGCAAGGGAAAGCAAAGGTTGCATCTAGCCTTCTTGTTCTTCTTCAAGATCCCTTCTTCTTCCTCCTCCACTCAAGCACAATCAAGGGTTGATTGAAAGAGAGGAGATCAGCCATCAAAGCTATCTCTGCAAGGGAGCTAGCACCCCGGTGAGATCGAAAGCTTGGATCGGTTCCTGCTTCGTGTGGATACCCGTAGAGGCCGGACGTTTGAACGGCTTCAAGCGAACCCTCTTCCAAAACCACGAATTCAGATTTGCGGTGATCATCTACCCGCGCAAGGTGAAGATTTGATCTTCCTAATAGTTTTAAAAGTTTTAATTCTTACCTAATTACGAAAGGTCTCGAAACAACGTTCATGTGATGAACGTCGATCCCGCACATGCCTCTTCCGCTGCCATCTAATTTAATTTTTGAAATATCAGCGGCATGGGCGGGTTTCCCAACAGCAAACGGGAAAATCCTCCAATGTCGGGAGACGTTCCGATCAGTGGAGGTCGAGCTGTAAGGAAAAAGGTTCTCTGTAAACTTTTATACACTGTCGCTTGTGGGGCTGGACACCGTCCTTGGTGTTCAGTGGCCAGAAGAGCTTGGCCCCGTGGCTTGTGATTGGAAGCAGGTGACCATGAAGTTCTAGAGGGACGGCCAGGAGTGCAGACTAACTAGGCAGCCGTCAGAAACCACCAGAGCTCGGGAATCCCAAGAAATGCAACGAGAAATCAAAGGAAAAGCCCAGCTCTTTTCCATCATGGTTAAGGGCTCTGGGGGACATCACCTAGAGGCTGAAAGGATAGAGCTGCCCCAGGATCTTCAAAGACTACTGAGGAGGTACTCCTCGCTCTTCCAAGAACCCCGGGGGCTACCATCGGAGTGATCTTTCGTCCATCGTATTCCCCTACAAGCTGAGGCGTCGGCTATCAACATCCGACCCTACCATTATGCCTATTACTAGAAGAATGAGATTGAGCGCCAGGTAACAGAAATGCTGGAATGTGGAATGGTTAGGAAAAGCCAAAGCCCTTTTTCCTCTCCTATCCTGCTAGTGAAGAAGAAAGACGGCACCTGGAGATTCTGCACAGATTATAGGGCTCTCAACGTGGTGACCATCAGGGATAGATTTCCTATCCCTACCGTCGACGACATGCTGGACGAACTACACGGAGCTCACTTCTTCATGAAGCTGGATCTTCGGCTGGATACCACCAAATTCGAATCCACTCCGAAGACGTCCACAAGACTGCATTTCGCATGCATCATGGCCATTTCGAGTATCTGGTGATGCCTTTCGGGCTGTGCAATGCCCCTTCAACGTTTCAGGCAGCCATGAACTCCATCTTTTGGGAGCACATGCGCAAGTTCATCCTGGTGTCTTTTGATGGCATCCTGTTATATAGTGCCACTTGGGAGCTTCACCTTTTCCACCTCAATATTACCCTAAAGATCCTCTCTGACCATCGCTTCTACTTGCAGCCCTCCAAGTGTATGTTTGGACAATAACAGGTTGAATACCTCGGTCATCTAGTTTCGGCTGGGGGAGTCTAGGTGGATGCCACTAAAATACAGGCCATGCAAGATCGGCCTCGACCCACGACGGTGACGGAATTAAGGGAATTCCTCGGGTTGACAGGGTATTATCGTAAGTTTGTCAAAAGTTATGGCCTCATCGCAGCACCACTGACCATTCTGTTGAGGAAGGGGCAGTTCCAGTAGAATCCCCAAGCCGAGCAGGCATTTCTTCATCTCAAGCAAGCCATGACGACCACTCCCGTACTAGCCATTCCCAACTTCATAGAGACCTTTGTGATTGAAACCGATGCTTCTGAGAAGGGAGTGGGAGCCGTGCTATCTCAAGGAGGGAGGCCCTTATATGAGCAAGGCGTTGAGTGTAACCAAAAAGGGTTGGTCCACATATGCCAAGAAAATGCTAGCAATCATGGAAGCTGTGCGGATGTGGCATCCATACCTATTAGGAAGAAGGTTTCAGATACGCACTGACCAAAAGAGTCTACAATATTTTCTGCAGCAACGCATGAGCATACCGGAGCAACAGAAATGGGTGGCGAAGCTACTAGGATATGAATATGAAATCGTCTACAAATCGGGTGAAGAAAACTCGGCTGCCGATGCACTATCTCGTCTTCCTGAAGAGGCCACACTCCATGGTCTCAGTCGACCATTATTCGATATATGGGAAGAGATTCGAGCCGCTAGCTATAAGGATCCTTACCTACAATAGAAGAGTCACTAGCTGGGAGCAACGCCTGATCGCATGAAGAACTATCAGTCCAAGGAAGGTATTTTATATTATAAAGGTCGGGTTCTAATTCCCCCCAGATCACCACTCAGTGAAAAGAGAATGGCCGAATATCACAATGCAAAAGTCGGTGGCCACTTCGGAGCCCTTCGGACCCTCAAACGAGTTTCACAAGCTTTCTACTGGGAATCCATGAAGAAGGACATACAAAGGTTCATGGCTGAGTGTGTCGTTTGCCAAGAGCATAAATATGAAGCTCAAGTACTAGCCGAGCTACTTCAACTTCTACCGGTACCAATCCAAGTTTGGGAGGACATCTTTATGGATTTCATCGAAGGACTACCGTGTTCCAAAGGAAAGAACGTCATAATGGTTATTGTCGATCGCCTCACCAAGTATGCACACTTCTTGCCACTTTCACACCCTTACAATGCACGAGGAGTGGCCGAACTCTTTGTATGCCAAGTAGCTCGACTGCATGGGATGCCGAGATCAATTGTGAGCGATCGGGATCCGATGTTCGTAGGTAACTTTTGGCGAGAATTCTTCAAACTTCAGGGAACCTCACTCTATATGAGCACGGCATACCATCCTCAATCTGACGGCCAAACTGAGGTTGTCAACTGGTGCGTCGAACAATACCTCAAGTGTTTGTGCAGCCAATATCCGAAGAACTGGGAGCAGAATTTAGCGTGGGCAGAGTACTAGTACAATACAACATTCCATTCCTCCACCGGCATGACCCCATTCCAGGCACTATATGGAAGAGATCCCCCACAATCGTAAGGTACATGGAAGGACAGTCTGCAGTAGAAGAGGTTGATCAAGCCCTAGCCAACCGCGACCAACTGCTGAAGGAGCTAAAGAGCAACCTGGAACGGGCGCAAGGAAGAATGAAGCAGCAGGTAGATAAAAAGAGGAGGGAAGTTACTCTCACTGTAGGAGACTGGGTATTCTTGAAACTTCCACCGTACCGGCAACAAACGATCTTCCGGCGAGCTCACCAAAAGCTCGCCCAGAAGTACTTCGGACCCTATCGCATCCTCGAATGCATCGGGCCAGTAGCCTATCGACTCGAGCTGCCTGAGAACGCGAGAGTCCATCCGGTGTTTCATGTCTTTCTTCTTAAACATGAGATAGGAAATGGGCAAATCCCATGCACAGATCCTCCGCCTATTCAAGAAGATGGCCACCCAGTGCTGGAGCCGGCAACCATCAAAAACTATCGATGGGTCAAAAAAGGAGGAAAGATCGACGACGAAGTCCTGGTGCAATGGCATTCTTTGCCTGAAGGGGACGCTACCTTGGAAGAATACAAGTTGCTGAACGAGCGTTACCCAGGAGCAAACCTTGAGGACAAGGTTGTTGCTGAAGGGGGAAGGGATGATGGGTGCATCGGGCGTACCCGACCCCAACGGACCCGAAGACCAAACCCCCACTATCTGGGGGCCTTCACCCATGTCCCCATGCTGGAAGCAGCACCGGATGCTTCCACGAAGGAGCAGCACCGCATGGGAAGGGAGCATGTGGAAGAGCAGGCCGCGATGGAGGAGGAAGTGGGGAAAAAGAATAGCTCGCCGGACAGAAGGATCTATTGCGAAGACGAAGGGCGAACAGTAGCCATGCACTCGGCCACTATGTAGAAGCTAGGAGGCAATTTCCTCAACTCCTCGAAGGGACAAGCGGCCTTTTCGGACGTCAGTTATCAAGAGCTATGGCAGGGAAAATAAAGGAGAGTGTGGGAAGGGGGAGAGAGGGAGTTGTTTTATCATGAGTTGTTTTAGCATCTAGTGTCTTATGGTTGCTCTCGCCCAAAGAGAGACTTATATTATATTTCCCTTTGTGATCCCATCCATCTCTCTACGTCCACCTTCCTTCCCCTCTGATCGGAACCTATCATATTGTTAGATGTATGCCCTAGAAGCCAATCTGGCTGACACATTAATAATTCTGGAACATAATTTTGCACTTGATTTTATTATTATTGAATAATAAATGGGCATCCTTTTCATTCATATTATTTATGTGTCTATGAATCGTCCAAAAAATTAATAAGATGATGATACATATTCTCAAGAGTTAAGAATTTGAGCCATGTATCATTGGTGATTAATTTCTAAATGCTCCTGATCAATGGACGGTGATCGATCCAATAAGATCAGTGCACAGATCGCTTTTCTTATGGATGGACGAGACTCGAGTCCACAGTGTAGAGATAATGAAGTGATGGTGTAGGTGCTTGTTAGAGAACAAGGGTACTGAGCGCGACCAAGATAAGAAGTCATTTAGATGTCTATCACTCGTCAGTGACTTGCTTGATGTTGCAGTAGTGTGACTGGTCTTTTTGACCTGCGGTGCTTCGGCTACACACCATGAGGTTATTGTAGTTTGACTGCACATATACATGGTCTCTAGTCATATGGATCCTTGTAGTGTAGATTGGCTACAATAGGTTCACTGTAGGAGTAGGGTATGCACCTACATGGAATCTATCGACCTTGATAGATGAGGAGTGATCCTATGTGATTTATAAGATTGAGTTCTAAGATCTTGACCAGGGCAGTATATGTAGTGGAGAAAGAGTTTTCCGCTCTCGAACTCAAGTCGAATAAATCTAGACATATGATAGACAATGGGGTTTGACGAGTTATCCATGACCTCGGGTCTGTAGGGATCCATGATAGAAGGATTGTATCATACGATAACTGCACCTAGAGATTCATCATTCCATTCTGCTGGGTAGCCACTACATGCTGCTAGGTGTTATTGGTGGATGGTGAGACTCACGGGAATCATCTTGATGGTCAATAATCCCTGATGAGTTGAGTTGGAATTGTTTCAACCCATTGAAAGGAGTTTTCAATGATATTGTGATAGAGATCGCAATATATCTCACTACCAGACAGAATAGAATCTATGGAGTCACACACATTAGAGGTATTGACCGATCCGGCGGTTGAATATGATTAGGAATCATAAATAATCAATTTGATTGATAATTAGATAACTCGCTAAAGGTTAGTGAGTTGAAAAAGGAATAATTGCAATCGGATTGTAATTTAATTTAATTAATTGAATTTAATTAATTGGACTTGATCACGAGTCCTACTTAGAGTAGGATTCTTGGAGTCCAAATTGGATTAGGATTTTAAATTAAATTAAAGTCCTACTTAGAGTAGGTTTTTTAAAGTCCTAATTGGTTTAGGGCTGAAATTTGAGAAGTTCTAATTAGATTAGGAGTTCTTAAATCCTAATTAATTTTAATCTAATTAATCCAATGACTCCTAATTGAATTAGGATGGAAGAGTTCAATAGAGTAATGGTTCAATTAAATCCTAATTGGATTAGGATTTGGAATGAAAGGAAATGGGTGCACCTAATTCTATTTTGAATAGGATTGGACCCCTAGCATTGGACCCAACCAAATCACCACCTAATATGATTAAGTGGCTGATTTAAATGCATAAGAGGGAGGGGTGTACGCCCCTCCCTTGGGCCCTTGCGTGGAGGAAAAAGGAGGGGCGTAAGTGGATAAAGATGAGCTCCTAAAAAATAGGAGCCCATCCTTATCCCTTAGGACTTCAAAAAGGGTAGGGATTTCGGCCCCTCCTTAATGTTCTTTTCTTTGGGATTTCGGTAACTAGGAACCTCCTTCCATTCCTCCTTTCAGCCACAAGAAAGCACGGGAAAAGAAGCTTGTGGCATGGCCCTTCTTCCTCTCATTTTTTGGTTCCAATGTGAAGGAAAAAAGAAAAGGCTGTGGGCTTCTGTTCTTCCTCCATTGAACTATCCTTCTTCTTTTTCCTCTCAAGGCAATCAAGAGTTGATTCAAAAAGAGATGACTTCAGCCATCAAAAGTCATCTCTACCCGTAGAGGCCGGACGCGTGTGCGGCTTCCATCGAATCTTCAACAAATTCACGTAAATTAGATTTGCGGAGACCATCTACCCGCACAAGGTGAAAATCTGATCTTCTTAATGATATAAAATGGTTTAAAAGATTTAATCCTAATATATCTACAAATGAAATGTTTTAAAATACGTTCATACGATGAATGGATCTCGCGCATGCCCTTCCGTTGCAGATCTGAAAATTTTTAAAATTTTTCTGCGGCATGTGACAGATCCTAACACATATAATGATGGAAGCACATCATCAAGCATTTTTAGAAAAGTGTTCCTTTAAAATGAGAAAGAGGGAGAGAGAGAAACATTCAAAAAAAAATATTTGGATTACTAATAACATAAATAAATCAAAACCTAATAAATTTAGAGATAATAATTTACTTTACCTTATTGGATACCCGATCTGATCCGAATAGGGTGGACCGAACACGTAATAGATCCAGTGAATGTATGGATAGTGGTAAAATCTATCCCAAATGTGGTCTATATATATGTAAAAAAATAAATTTTGTAACTTTATCTGATCCCACCCATCTAGCCCACCTTGTTTAGCTTTACTTTACCCCCATTCTGTCTTGAGATTCTACCCACCCCACCTCAAGGTAAATATGGGGCAAGTAACTCATACCCAATCTATTGCCATCCCTAAGCAAATCTTAAATTAAACAATTATAACCAGCAATCTTCATAGTAAGATATTTATCTAATCTAAAGAATATTGCTAAAATTGAACTAATCTATTTACAGTGGACCATATCTCACCATCAATCTAAATCAACAAATTAAAGATTGAAAGCCAAGAGATTCGGTTCCCATCTTCTAAGGACTAAAGCACCGAAAAAATCGTTTTAAAAAACTCTGTCCAAGCGACACTTATCGCATTACTCCAGCTCAGCCATGAGTCATCTCCCCACCCCATTTACACTCTGACTTTCCTGCCATCTTTCTTTATATTACTATGCCGCAGACAATTCTAACTGCATTCTACACCCACTCCCGTAATCCACTGAAATTCTGCCACCTGTCCTAATTCTCAGGCAACAACTCCCTTCATTGTGCCCGAGAAGCAGCAAACACATCATAACAATCCTCCACGCACCAAGTCGTGTGACCGATTCATCCGGGAAACGAGAAAACGAAAAAGTCCTCAACGATTCTCGTTTCCCCACCCGCGGCTCTTCTAGGAAAATTCCCATGACAACCTGTTTGGTTCCTTCGTGGAGTCAAGTAGACACTATTACCTTCCATCCTTCCGTCTATATAATGAACCCTCTGCCCGGCCAGCAGAACACGAACAAAGAGTTGGAGAAGTCTTATTCTCTCCTTTGAATGGCCGTCGTCACCCGAATCCCTCCCGGAATCCGCCAACACCTCCTCCGATCCCTCTCCTCCCTCACCTCGCCCCCGTTAAACGTAACGGAAAAGCTCGCCGAAACTGCCGCCGCTCCGCCGGCCCGGATCCTGGACCTGGCCGACACGGAGCGGCTCTTCGCCTCGGTCCCGACCGGGTCCCTCCTCCGCTCCCTCGCCACCCTCTACGCCTTGGCCTTCGACCCAGTGGTCGACCTGGGAACGGCCGTGATGCGGTCGAGGGCGGTCCATGCGAGCCGGCTAGGAGGCGCGGCTGTCGTCGCGGCGGTCCGGGGGACGGTTTTCCGGCACTTCTGCGCCGGCGAGGGGGTGGAGGAGGCCGGCCGGACGTTGCGGGAGCTCTGGGAGGAGACCGGGTTGAAGGGGGTCCTGGATTACGGGCTGGAGGACGCGTCAGACGGCGCCGCCTGCGACCGGAATCTGGATGGCTTTCTCAAGGCGGTGGAGATGGCGTCATCGCTCCCGCCAACCTCGGTGAGTGGTATCCTACTCTTGAGGAAGATTCTGGGTACTAGATTGTTCTCTGTGGATCGGGTGCAGGACATCCGATACGGAGAATGGACACGTGTATGATGAATTCCATTGAATGGGATTCTTGTGCACGTGTCATTTAGGCATGCATTCGTTTTAGTGAGTCGTATTTGATGCTAGAATCTGATATTATGGAGGAATCTTCGCTAGTGACAGTTAAATCCAAAGATACTTTGCATCAGCTGAGTGGCACCATCAGTCATAAATAATTACCATTAAAAGATGGATGGTTGTCAAATAATACGCACCATGTATGGCATAGAGCGTACTGATGGATCATTTTGATAGCTGTTCATTTCCTGATTTCGATCTTTCATAACCGCATAGCACTCTGTGATGCCATCTGCGCACCTTAGAGGATCTTGGTTGAACAAAACAAAGCAAACAAAGCTCACTATGAGCTTCTTAAAATGAGCTAGGACCACGCCAATTGAATTTCCCCGATCGTGACACGGGAACAATGAGTGGAGAAGGAAAAGTGGAGGGGTTACATCAGGAATCAAATGTTTTGGTGTTACTCAAAAATCATTTCATTTTCAATTTGGTTGAACTTTTAAGGGTGCGGCCAGCTTTTTCTTAAAGATAAAGATGCTGTTCCATTAAAACGAGATCATTGCTGCGATACCTGATATTGGAATAAGAATCACTCGTCAAACACTTAGATTGCTCGCTGTTTCTCGCTTGGTTAAGCCAAACATAGTTGGTCTATAGCATTGTTGATAAGGGTATTTTATGGCTGGCATCTAAACTGATTGACAACTAGGATGGTGTTAAAAATTTTCTTTTTTTGTATAGAACAGACTGTCAGTTTATGCCTAAATGATATGACAGAAAACTAATAAGAATTTTTTTCAATCGCCTGGAAAATCAATTTTTTTCATGCCAAGATCATTGATGCTATACAATAATTCTTCTTTAATCTCAGTCACAATAAACTCCAAATATGTTGGGATGGCATGGGATTGTTAACTAGTTAGAATTATACTCTTTCCATGTGAATTTTGAATTGCCAAAACACGAAATCAATTATATAGTCAGACAATTAATTTTGTTTTCATTATGATCATAAATTCCAGCAATCTAACAGGACTTCTATTTAACAGGTCAGTATCTGTGTGAAGATCACAGCTCTTTGCCCTATCTCATTGCTTGAAAGGATAAGTGACTTGCTGAGATGGGAGCAAAAGGACCCATCATCCCATCTTCCATGGAAGGCACTCTCTTTTCCCATCTTCTCCAAATCCAGCCCTCTCTATCTGACCCCTTCAATGCCAGACCCTCTAACAGAGGAAGAAGAGCATGAACTTCAATTAGCTCACCAAAGACTCTCAAAGCTTTGCGAAAGATGTTCCGAAGCCAATCTCCCTTTGCTGATTGATGCAGAGTATGCGTCGGTGCAACCTGCAATAGATTACTTCACTTATGCAGCAGCATTTCAATTCAATCGAGAGGATCAACCTATTGTTTATGGAACAATTCAGGCATACTTGAGGGACTCAAAAGAGAGGTTGGTAGAGGTAGTTCAAGCTGCAGAGAGGGAGGGAATCTCTTTTGGAGTAAAGCTAGTGAGAGGTGCTTATTTGACAAGGGAGACCCAATTGGCTTCTTCTCTGGGAGTGCCTTCTCCCATTCATGAGAACATTCAAGCAACACATAGATGCTATAATGATTGTGCACTGTTCATGCTGGAAAGGGTCAGTAGAGGAGCTGGTGCAGTGGTGCTTGCCACCCATAATATTGAATCCGGTACATTCCCGAAACTCATGCTAGATCCATTATGCTGGTGTTATTTGAGCTTGTTTGTTGTGAAATTGTGCAGATAAGTAGTAAGTGTAGAATCTGGAGCCACATGCAAATCACTCAATCAGTGTTTTAGCCGTGTGAGATATCTTTTAACTTTTTTATTTTTTGTTTATATCTGGTAACAAATCTATGGAAGATAATTATCCAAATATGAACATAATTTTAATTGTTGTTTGGTGTTCTTTCTTTTTATGACATTATTAGAGTTCACTGAACCTAAATTGCAATTCTAATATATTGCCTTATCTCTTTAAACAATTCAGATATGGTCCATCCCCCTCTGCCAATTACTAACCTGGTTGGGGAATTTGGTCTGTAGTTTTTCTTCTTGGACCTAAAAAGATTCTAAACTTTGATTTGCATGGATCATCTTTCCATAATGTTCGAGTAACATAGAGCAATCTTCATGCCAAGGAGTTCTGATTTTTCAAACATCATAACAAGTATGTTATTTTTCAATCTTTGAATTGTCAAAATGATGTTGATGTTGTTGTTCCAGCTAAAATAGCTGCAGGAATGGCAGAGGAGCTAGGGATCAGAAAGGGGAACCAGAACCTACACTTTGCTCAGCTAATGGGGATGGCAGATGGGCTCTCTCTGGGCCTCAGAAATGCAGGGTTCCAAGTGAGCAAGTACCTTCCCTTTGGACCTGTGAACCAAATTATTCCTTACCTTCTTAGGAGAGCAGAGGAGAACAGGGGATTCCTTTCTTCCTCTGCACCTGACAGACAACTCTTGAGGTATGTGGGACTCGGAACAAATCTCTTTTCCTTAATTTACTTAGCTATAACTACCAATTCAGGTTCTAATAGCAATGCATATGTATTCTAATATTTCTCTTAGGATGGAGCTAACAAGGAGATGTAAGACTGCACTAGTGGGAAGAGTTTAAAGGTGTTACGAGGGTGGGGTGGAGAGAAGAGGAAAATAAATGCTTATTTATATGATGATCTTTGGAGCTGTTGCAGACTTACAGGAGGGGAAAAAGGAAAGGAAAAAAAAAAATATTTGTATCAAGAACTTAGAAAAGAAAGATGTTTCTGCCGTTGCAATCATATGTGCATGCGGATATATTAAAATATGAAAAAGAATATATGATTGCAGGGCTTCTTTATTTCTTTGTTGTGTATCACATGCGCCGTCCGTATTTTTTTTATATTTCAGATTTGGGTGATGTATTATGGGCAGCTTTTCCTTGAAAGGGGATTTTATTATTGATACAACTGGACAAAATCGGTCTTGTCTTGAGGTAGGTTTGGCCAAAGGCCAAAATCGGTTCAAGACGTCTTGGCTACGTTGGCCGGGATGGGGAAGCATCATTTTGTTCTTCTCTTTTCCGCTCATTGTCTAGTGTTGGGGGAAAAAAGTTGTGTCCGAGCAGGAGGGGCGCTCGTCCGCTCATTGTCTAGTGTTGGGGGAAAAAAGTTGTGTCCGAGCAGGAGGCGGCCGAGCGCCCCTTCGAGCAAGGGGCGGCCGAATGGATCCTGACTTAGGGGCTTGAAAGTCCCCAAGCGGCTCCTCCAACTAGGAAGCATCCGAGCGGTAGACCGCCATTATCGTGTTCTCCCACGAATCGTGCCCTGTCCTTGCCAACAATCGTACGGCATCCCCAGACATTCAGCTTACGCAACAATTAAAGCGTATGGCCTCTCCAAACGCCTAATTCACTCAGCAATCGAAGCATGTGGCTCATGTGACTCACTCAACAATTAAGGCGCATGGCTCCTGCTGTCTACGAATGTTTAGCTCCACACGGCAAACCTGTTTGGCCATAAACGACAGCATAGTTACGTAGTAATTCAAAGACTTCGGCCTGATCTCCTACGAAGGCAGCATTGATTTACACGATCGAGCATTAACTCCCACTGTACGTCCAACCATACGGCAGTGCCTTCGTCCTGTCTCATCACAGGTAAACCCGTTCCCCCTATAAATTGGAAATTCTTGAAGGGGGAAAGGGAATTTTTCAGACCCTCTGACTCGAGCTCCGCTCTTGCATGTCTTTGGGCCATCTCTCTGACTTAAGCATCGGAGGGCCGGCGCCGGAAAAGCCCGGCCACCGGCTTCTTGCAGGTCTCCCGGAGGACGCCGCACATCACCGAATCGCCGCCGTTCGCCAAGCCCTCCCGGAGCTCCTCCTCCTCAGCCAACGGCCGCCCCCGGGTCTAATTTCCAGCAACAGTTGGCGCTAGAGGAAGGGACCGAGTCGCGACCATGAAACTGAGAAGCAAGGGAGCTTCTAATGCCTCTCGACGTCCTCCGCCTAGCCCTGGACACTCTGTCCAGAACTCACCCCCTTTGGCCGATTCGACTCCCCAAGTTCGGCCGGAACAGTTTGATGCTCTAGTGCAACAGGTTCAGGTCTTGGCCGCTGTTGTCCAAGGCCTGCAGCCTAGGGGCGTCCTGACAACGCCGTTCCCTCAGGCCCCAGTTCAGCCGGTGCCCCCTGTAAGTGGACCGCCCCTCCAAGGCCAAGATCTCCACGCCCAGGCATCCCCCTGGAGAGAACCTCCAGTGAGGGGTCCTGGTGACTGGCCGCAACTGTCAGAAGCCGAGTCAGTCCCAGGGCAACCTGCGCCGGAGCGGACCACCGCGGCGATCCCCCAGAGCGACGAGCTCGACAAGAAGGTCGAGAAGCTGGAGCGCCAGATCGAGGCGCTCCACGGCAGGAGGATGGGACGCGATGGCGACTTCGAGTTTACCACGAGGTCCCCCTTCTCCCAACAAATCGAGGATGAGCCGGTCCCGCCGAGGTTTAAGATGCCCCAGGTGGAGCCTTACAATGGCAGAACTGATCCCCTCGACCACCTGAAAAGCTATCGGGCCTTAATGGCCCTGCAGGGAGCCTCGGAGGCCATGCTTTGCAAAGCCTTCCCAGCAACACTCCGGGAAGCAGCTCGGCTTTGGTTTATCGGGCTGAAGCCTAGTACCGTCTCTTCTTTCGAATAGCTCGGCAGGCAATTCGCCAACAATTTCGCTGTCAGCCGACCCCAGCGGCGGACCTCAGACTCCCTCCTTGATATAAAACAAAAGGAGGGAGAGTCCCTCGGAGAATATTTGGACCGCTTCACCGCCGCAACATGGAAAGTCCGGGAGCTTGACGAGTCAATTGCCATGTCAGCACTGAAGACTGGGGCCCGGTCTTATAGATTTCTCTTCTCCATCGAGAAGAATTTCCCTACTGACCTCACTGAGATGCTGTGATGCAAACCTCAACGAACCTGCCGTGAGACCCAACAACAAAAGTTTGGAAAATCAATTCCCAGATCGTCCAAAAAGGTTAAAAGGAAAGGAATATAGACCCCGTTGCTATAAAGAGCAAGAAACCTATATTATCAAAGGATTAGGAATATTGACCCCGTGACTATAGAGAGTCAGAAACCAATATTATCAAGGGTTGGAGGTTCAAGTGGTTGTACTTGAAACTACCGTAAGTTCTACACAAGAACAATAGAGAGAAAATTCTCACAAAAAGATTATATTTCGGAATTGCTTGATTACAAGTGAAAACACCAAGTATTTATAGGCAAAACAAGCCTTGGGTGCATTGAACCAACTAGAAAAAACATTAAATGAAAGTTGGTGAAGATGAAAGGAATACTACTTAAAGTCTTGGCAGCAATTAATTAACCTTGGGAAGTTGCAGCAAAACTTCCAACCATTTTGACTAGGTTCATCCTTCATTTGCAAGCCTCAAAAATGTCCTTCAGCCTTCCAAAAGCCTATGATTAATGCACCATAAAGAGGAGTCCGAATTTGAAAGGATTAGACTCTTCTTTTCCATGTTTAAATAATTAATTGCGCTGGATATTGTCGAAATGGACTTGCCACATATTAACCATCTTCAAGTCCAAATCTTCATGTGGACTAGAACCTTCTCCTTGGGCTTGAGTTAATAAAGTTTGGACAGCTTCTTGAAGTTTCTTGGCCCGAGCTCTTGTGATTGGCCCAATTGGAATCTCCACATCATCTTGAGCATCTTCTTTGTCCTTGTCAAAGTCCTTGAGCTGGATCATATCATTCCCTCCTTCTTGAAAAGGATTCGTCCTCGAATCAAGATCTGCATAAAAGGGAGAAAGATCAGAAACATTAAAGGTAGAACTAATATCAAACTCACCTTTAAGATCAATCTTGTAAGCATTGTCATTGATCTTTTCCAGTACTTTATAAGGACCATTCCCACGTGGATTGAGCTTTGATTTTCGTTGGCTAGGGAATCTCTCTTTGCGAAAATGTACCCAAACCAAGTCTCCTGGTTGGAAAATGACTTCCTTTCTCCCTTTATTGGCATGGGCAGCAGCTTGCTCATTTCATTTAAGGATATGTTGGCGTGCTTCTTCATGGATTTTCTTCACCTTTTCAGCTTTCTTCTTCCCATCTAAACTGGTAATCTTGTTAACAGGTAAAGGAAGTAAATCCAATGGAGTTAATGGGTTAAAACCATAAACAACTTCAAATGGTGAATAAGAAGTAGAAGAATGCACAGTTCTATTATAAGCAAATTCAATAAAAGGAATGCAATTTTCCCAAGTCTTCAAATTCTTTTTAATTATAGCACGCAACAAAGTACCTAAAGTCCGATTCACAACCTCTGTTTGACCATCTGTTTGAGGGTGACAAGTAGTAGAAAATAACAAAGTTGTTCCCAATTTACCCCACAAAACTCGCCAGAAATGACTAAGGAACTTAACATCCCTATCACTAACAATTGTCTTAGGGAGACCATGAAGACGAACAACTTCCCTAAAAAATAATTCAGCAATATGAACGGCATCATCAGTTTTATGACAAGGGATAAAATGCGCCATTTTAGAAAATCGGTCTACAACAACAAAAATTGAATCTTTTCCCCTTCTAGTTCTAGGTAAACCTAAAACAAAATCCATAGAAACATCAGTCCAAGGGTGACTAGGAATAGGTAAAGCTTTATATAATCCATGAGGCTTCACTCTTGATTTGGCCTTTTTGCAAGTGACACATCTGTTGCAAATTCTGTCAACATCTCTTTTCATGTGAGGCCAAAAGAAATGTTCTTTCAAAATTTCCAGAGTTTTAAAAATACCAAAATGTCCCATTAATCCTCCCTCATGAGACTCCCTGACAAGAAGCTCACGTAAAGAACACTTCGGAACGCAAAGCTTATTTTCCCGAAATAAGTACCCATCTTGCTTGTAAAATTTTTCAAAAGGTTTTGTTTCACAAGCTTCAAAAACTGTTGAAAACTCAGAATCTTGTGGGTACAACTCCTTGATATGTTCAAACCCCAAAAACTTTGCTGAAAGAGTAGATAGAAGAATATACCTTCTTGATAACGCATCAGCAACAATATTATTTTTACCTTGCTTGTATTGGACAACATATGGGAACATCTCAATAAACTCAACCCAACGAGCATGCCTTCGATTAAGCTTACCTTGGCTCTTCAAATGCTTCAAAGATTCATGATCGGTGTGAATAACAAACTCCTTTGACCATAGGTAGTGTTGCCACGTCTCTAATGCTCTCACCAACGCATAGAGTTCTTTGTCATAGGTGGAGTAGTTCAAGGCAGCTCCGCTCAACTTCTCACTAAAGTAAGCCAAGGATCTCTTATCTTGTATTAGGACAGCACCTATACCAATACCAGAAGCATCACATTCGATTTCAAAAGTTTTAGAGAAATCTGGTAAAAGTAATAAAGGGGCAGAACTTAGCTTTTCTTTCAAGGTGTTGAATGCTTTCTCTTGTGCTTCACCCCATTTGAATTCAACACTTTTCTTGATGATTTCTGTCAATGGAGCAGCTATAGTGCTAAAGTTTGGAACAAACCTTCGGTAGAATCCCGCCAAGCCATGGAAGCTCCTAACTTCGGTGATGGTAGTTGGTGTAGGCCAGTCTTTGATTGCCTTTACCTTCTCTTCATCAACTTCTACACCTCTAGTACTTACAACAAAGCCAAGAAATACAACTTTGTCCAAACAAAATGTACACTTCTTAAGGTTAGCATACAATTGCTCTTTTCTTAGCTCAAATAAAACATTCTTTAAATGCCCTAAGTGTTCATGCAAGTTCTTACTGTAAATCAATATGTCATCAAAGTAGACAACCACAAATTTTCCAATAAACTTACGCAAGACATGATTCATTAAGCGCATAAAAGTGCTGGGTGCATTAGTTAATCCAAAGGGCATAACTAACCACTCATAAAGTCCATGTTTTGTTTTAAAAGCAGTTTTCCACTCATCTCCCTCTTTCATTCGAATTTGATGATATCCAGATTTCAAATCAATTTTAGAAAAGATAGTGGAACCATGGAGTTCATCAAGCATGTCATCAAGACGGGGAATAGGATAACGATACTTTACCGTTATTTTGTTGATAGTACGGCAGTCAATGCACATCCTCCAAGTTCCATCTTTCTTGGGAACTAGCAAAACTGGAACAGCACATGGGCTCATGCTCTCTCTAACATGACCTTTGTTCATCAACTCTTCAACTTGTCTTCGCAATTCTTTTGCTTCTTCGGGGCTGCATCTATAAGCTGGTCTATTTGGAATTTGGGCACCCGGAACTAGGTCAATTTGATGTTCAATGCCTCTAATTGGTGGCAATCCTGGTGGCATCTCTTCTGGAAAAACATCTTGAAATTCCTGTAAAAGAGATATGGCAGTACTAGGCAAAGAATCATCAAGGTTAGTTGTTGAGAGATAAGCTTCCTTATACAAGATCAACATCATTGGCTTCTGTGAAACCATAGCTCTCTTAATCTCTCTTTCTTTTGTATAGAAATTCACTTTTTTTTTCTCTTTCTTTTTCTCACTTTTCTTATCAGATTCTTTACTCACAATTTCTTTTGAACTCTCATTTTCATCCTTACTTTGTTTAGCACTGGTTGCTACAGATTTCTTGATTTGATTTTGCTCTTCAAGAACTTGATGAGGGGGTAAAGGAGCCAAAGTGATGTTTCTGCCATTCTTGGTAAAGCTGTACTTATTTTTGTAACCATCATGGAGGGTACGCCTATCAAATTGCCAAGGTCTTCCAAGCAATATGTGACTTGCTTGCATTGGAACCACATCACAGAGGACTTCATCAGAATATCTTCCAATGGAAAAAGATAGAAGTACCTGTTTTGTGACTTTTAATTCTCCACTATCATTAAGCCATTGAAGTCGATATGGATGAGGATGCTTTTGAGTCTTCAACCCTAGCTTGTCCACCATCAGCTTGCTTGCCACATTCACACAACTTCCACCATCATTATCAAACCACAAACTCTTTCTTTGACATGGCAGCGAGTGTAAAAGATATTCTCACGTTGTTGTTCATCATTGTCTGTTTGAGCTTGAACATGGAGGGCTCTAAGAACAACTAAGGCTTGACCAACAACAGCCTGCTCTATATCACTAGCATCTTCAAGTTGTGGCATAGACTCTTTATCATTTTCTTCTTCAGAAACAATATCCCCATTATCTAGCAAGATCATGGTTCTCTTGTTTGGGCATTGAGAAGAAATATGACCAAAGCCTTGACATCGGAAGCATTTAATATCACGATTTTTTTGAGTTTGGTTGGAAGAAGTACCTTTTTCAGATTGTTTGGTCATAGTTTTTTCTTCTTTAGGCCTAGAAGTAGGCTTTTCTTCTTGTTTTGGAGTAGGACTCCATTTGGACTTCCAATTAGATGAACCAGCGGCTTCATGCTTGGATGATGATCTTCCTCCTCTTTTAAGTTGCCTCTCAACTTTCATAGCCATGTGGACCACATCTTCAATTTCCACATAATGTTGTAGTTCCACAACATTCGCAATCTCACGGTTGAGACCACAAATGAATCTAGCCATTGTTGCCTCTCTATCTTCTTCAACATTGGCACGAATCATGGTTATTTCCATCTCCTTATGGTATTCTTCAATAGATTTTGTTCCCTGTTTAAGACTTTGCAACTTCAAATGTAAGTCTCTATAATAGTGTGAAGGAACAAACCTTCTCCTCATGGTAGCTTTCATGTCATCCCAATTATCAATTGGAATCTCTCGGTTTCTTTTTCGACTTAGAACCAATTGGTCCCACCAAACAATTGCATAGTCAGTAAAAGAAACAGCTGCAAGCTTAACTTTCTTTTCCTCCGAATAGTTATGACAATCGAAAACAAGTTCCACTTTTCTTTCCCATTCAATGTAAGCATCAGGATCATTTTTACCTTGAAAAGGTGGGAGAGAAAGTTTAATCGAACCTGTGTTGCGATCGACAACATCTCTATTTTGATGCATGTGCTGGCGATGTCGTCTTGGTCTATGATCTCTTTGTCTTCGTATGGAAGCTAGGGAGGTTTCATCATCAAATTCTTCATTTTCACCTTCATAAGTATCAACATGATCAGCTGGAGGAATGGAGGGACGTCTGTTTTGCCTTCTCCCTCGTGGCATAGTGCCTTGCTGTATTTGATTCACTTGTTGGTCATTATGATCTAATCGTTCTCGGATTTCTTCAAGTTGGGCATTCATCTGCTGGAATTGTTGTTGCAGAGCTTGAATGTTCAATTTGGTGTCTATTGGTGCTTCCTCACTTCCGCCTTGAGACATGTTGTAAAAATGGAAAGAACCTCACCACTCCCTCACGTGTTTCACTCAAATATATTTCACTCAATCACTCGTCTTTGCACACAATGATTTGGCTTTTTCCCTCTGATGATCTCACACACTCTTGCCTTTTACCACTCAATTTTCTCTTAAAAGTTCTTGAGAAAACTAAGGTAAATTTCAAAGCAAAGCAAATGAAAAACCAACACACTTAAAAATACAGATTTTTGAGGGGAGTCAATATGGAAGCAACAAGTGTGAAGAGTTTAGGAACATAAATGATGGGAAGAAATGGATATGAAAAGAAAAGCAAAGAATATGAAAAGAAAGCAAATGGACATGAAAAGTTGAATGATGGATATATAGAGATGAAATATGAGAAATAGATGATAATAAAAGGCAAACTTCTCCTTCTTCTTTTTTCTTTCAAAATATTTAACCTTCTAACTCCTTTTGATCTCCCTTTTTTTTGTCTTTTTTTTTTTCTTTTCTTCTTTTTTTTTTTACAACTTCAGTCTCCTCTTTTTATGTTTTCCTTTCAATAATAGAACCAACAGCAATATCAACAAAGATGAAGAACGAAAAGAAATGGTAGAGAATAGAAATGAAATGGTTATGGATGAAATGATATCAAACGATGCAAAAGGATGAAAAAAATATAAATGAGAGAATATAAAAGCAAATAAGGGATAGGTAACCTGATTGGAAACCTTGGCTCTGATACCAAATGATGCAAACCTCAACGAACCTGCCGTGAGACCCAACAACAAAAGTTTGGAAAATCAATTTCCAGATCGTCCAAAAAGGTTAAAAGGAAAGGAATATAGACCCCGTTGCTATAAAGAGCAAGAAACCTATATTATCAAAGGATTAAGAATATTGACCCCGTGACTATAGAGAGTCAGAAACCAATATTATCAAGGGTTGGAGGTTCAAGTGGTTGTACTTGAAACTACCGTAAGTTCTACACAAGAACAATAGAGAGAAAATTCTCACAAAAAGATTATATTTCGGAATTGCTTGATTACAAGTGAAAACAACAAGTATTTATAGGCAAAACAAGCCTTGGGTGCATTGAACCAACTAGAAAAAACATTAAATGAAAGTTGGTGAAGATGAAAGGAATACTACTTAAAGTCTTGGCAGCAATTAATTAACCTTGGGAAGTTGCAGCAAAACTTCCAACCATTTTGACTAGGTTCATCCTTCATTTGCAAGCCTCAAAAATGTCCTTCAGCCTTCCAAAAGCCTATGATTAATGCACCATAAAGAGGAGTCCGAATTTGAAAGGATTAGACTCTTCTTTTCCATGTTTAAATAATTAATTGCGCTGGATATTGTCGAAATGGACTTGCCACATATTAACCATCTTCAAGTCCAAATCTTCATGTGGACTAGAACCTTCTCCTTGGGCTTGAGTTAATAAAGTTTGGACAGCTTCTTGAAGTTTCTTGGCCCGAGCTCTTGTGATTGGCCCAATTGGAATCTCCACATCATCTTGAGCATCTTCTTTGTCCTTGTCAAAGTCCTTGAGCTGGATCATATCATGCTGGTCCGGGCGCGGAAGTATGCGAAAGCCGAGGAAGCCGTTGCTTCAAGACGGAGCGGGGCTGAGCAGACCTCCAAAAAGCAGAAAAGGCGTCATGAGGAGCGCGGCCGTCCCAAAAGCCCATCTCCGCGCCGTGCCAAGAACCCGCCCCGTCTGAAGAGTCCACCTCGGTTGCAGGGACCGCTTCGACCGAGGTCCCCGCCTCGGCCGAGATCTCCACCGCGGCCCCGCATACCCAACGGGAGGTACGAAAATTACACTCCCCTTACTGCTCCTCGGACTGAGATTCTCATGAAGATCGAGGGTCGGGACTATTTCCGGCCTCCGCCCCCGAGGCGAGATCCCGGAGCCTGGCGCAATCCTCGGAAGTACTGACTCTTTCACCGGGACCACGGCCATGATACGGAAGACTGCTTCCAGCTCCGGAACGAAATCGAGGCACTCATCCGCCGAGGAATGCTCGACCGGTTCGTACGGAACCGGCGTGAAGAAAAAAGGCCAGCGGAGAATACCGCGCAGCCAGAAGATCCAAATGCCAACAGACCCATCGCCGGCACCATTAACACCATCTGAGGCGGAACCTCGGTCGGAGGAGCTACAGAGGAAAGAACCACCCCGAAGCGCCAGCACGCCTCCGAAACTATCTCGTTCTCGGATGAGGACTTGGAGGGAGTTGAAACCCCCCATGACGATGTTGTGGTCATCTCTATGGTTGTAAACAAGTTTGATGTAAAACGTGTCCTGGTTGATAATGGAAGCTCGGCGAATGTTTTGTAGTTTGACACCTATTCTAGAATGGGGATGACAGAGAAGCAATTACCGAGGATGAACGCCCCGCTGGTCGGATTTACTGGGGACTCAGTTCCGGTGGAGGGCGAGATCGATCTCCTGGTCACGGTCGGGCTCGCTTCCCGAAAAAGTACCGTGAGGATGGATTTTCTTGTAGTGCGTTTGCCCTCGGCCTATAATGCCATCCTCGGACGACCAGGACTCAACGCTCTTCGAGCCGTGGTCTCAACCTGCCACCTGCTTATGCGGTTCCCCACCAGCCAAGGAGTCGGCGAAGTCCGTGGAGACTAGGCGGTAGCAAAGCGATGCTACATGGCGACCCACGAGGCAAAGCAACCAGCCAAAGTATCGGTTCCGACACCAGATGGCAAACTTTCGGCCGAAACTTTGGAGGCACGGGTCGGCCCTAAGAAGAAGCGGGTAGAGCCTGGTGAGCTGCTCATCCAAATCCCTTTACGAGAAAACTTTTCCGAGCTAACCGTGCAGGTCGGCTCCGGCCTTGATGCTCGCGAGAGAGATCGCCTTATCAGTTTCCTGCGGAACAACAGGGACGTCTTCGCCTGGTTGTCCGCCGATATGCCGAGGATAGATCCGGAGGTCGCGGTCCACCGACTCCAAGTGAAGCCAACCTGTAAGCCTGTGCGACAGAAGAAGCGAAGTGCTGCTCCAGAGCGACAACGAGCAGCGGCCGAGAAAGTCGACAAGCTCCTCGAGGCTGGCCTCATCCGGAAGATATCTTATCCGGAGTGGCTCGCCAATGTGGTCCTTGTCAGAAAGACTAGCGGAAAATGGCGCATGTGTGTGGACTACACCGACCTGAACAAGGCCTGCCCAAAAGATAGCTTCCCACTTCCTAGTATCGACCAGCTTGTGGATTCCACCTCGGGACACGAACTACTGTCTTTCATGGACGCATTCTCAGGGTACAACCATATCCGGATGGCGCCGGAGGATGAAGAGAAAACAGCCTTCATCACCGACGGGGGCACCTATTGCTACAGAGTTATGCCTTTCGGCCTAAAGAATGCTGGAGCGACTTATCAGCGGCTGGTCAGCCAAATTTTTAAAGATCAAATAGACCGAAACATGGAGGTCTATGTTGATGACATGTTGGTGAAAAGCCGAATGGTGCAAGATCATATGACCGACCTCAACGAGGCATTCTCTACACCCCGAAGGTACCGGATGAAGCTCAATCCTGCCAAATGTGCGTTCGGAGTTACCTCGGGCAAGTTCCTTGGCTTTGTAATTATACAGCGGGAAATCGAGGCCAACCCTGAGAAGATCCGAGCGCTCCAAGAAATGACGCCCACGAGAACAGTCAAAGAAGTGCAACGGTTTACAGGCCGAGTTGCAGCTCTCGGGAGATTCGTCTTTCGATCGACCGAGCGCTGCCTTCCATTCTTTGCGGCTCTCAAGAAGCCAAAGAATTTTTTGTGGTCGGCAGAAGGCCAGCAAGCCTTCGAAGAGCTCAAGTGCCTTCTCACTTCTCCTCCGCTGCTTACGAAGCCTCAGCAGGGCGAACTCCTCTACCTATACTTAGCCGTTTCTCCCGTAGCAGTGAACTCGGTCCTGGTTCGAGAGGAGAGCAAGCTCCAAAAGCCGGTATATTACACCAGCCGAGTTTTGAGGGATGCCAAGATCCGATACTCCAAACTAGAAAAGACCGTCTTCGCCCTAGTGGTCTTAGCTCGAAGGCTCCGGCCTTATTTTCAAGCTCACACGGTGGCCATGCTGACCGACCAGCCAATAAAGCAGATCCTACAACGATCAGATCGCGCTGGTCGAATTACAAAGTGGGCCATCGAGCTCGAGGAGTTCGACCTCGAGTACCGACCCAGACCGGCGATCAAGGCGCAGGCACTCGCCGATTTTATAGTCGAGTGCACTGTGCCAGACGAGGCCGAGCTCGGACCTGCACCAGCAGAGCAGACCCCGAGGTCGACATGGACTCTGCATGTCGACGGTTCTTCGAACTCGGGAGTAGCGGAGCGGGCCTCATCCTCACCAGTCCAGATGGAGTGGTCGCCGAGCAGGCTTTACGCTTCAAGTTTTCCGCCTCTAACAATGTGGCGGAATACGAAGCACTCATAGCCGGGCTTAAGCTGGCTAGAGAGCTGAAGGTCGAGAACCTGAAGGCCTTCAGCGACTCCCAATTGGTTGTAAGCCAAATTTTGGGGGACTTCGAAGCAAGGGAGCCGACAATGCAAAAATATCTCCAGAAGGTGCGACACCTCACCTCGACTTTGGGTTCTTTCCACATCCAACATATTGCCAGGTCGGAGAATCTCAGAGCCGGCCAATTATCAAAATTGACGTCCTCCCGCATGAGCGAGCTTCCAAAAGCGGCGGCACTGGAGTACCTCCAGATCCCCAGCACAGAGGAGCCTGAACCAACTCTTTGTATCGACGTTGAGCCAAGCTAGATGGATGAGCTCGTTAGCTACCTACAGAATGAAGTCCTCCCCAACGATGAGCGTGAGGCTCGTCGAGTCAAGCGCCTAGCCTCAAGATACATACTGTATGAAGGTAAGCTCTACATAAGATCTTTTACTTCTCCCCTGCTCAGGTGTCTTCGCCCGTCGGAGGTGGATTACGCAATGCGTGAAGTCCACGAAGGCATCTGCGGAAACCATTTGGAAAGCCGAGCACTGGCATACAAAATTTTGCGCCAGGGATACTATTGGCCAACACTCCAGAAGGATGCGCTGGATTTTGTTCGGAGATGCGACCGGTGCCAGAGGAACGCCAACATCCAGCGCCGACCCTCAGCCCCTTTGACCTCAATCAGTTCCCCCTGGCCATTCGCTCAATGGGGAATTGATATCCTGGGACCGTTTCCCTTGGCGACTGGGCAAAGGAAATTTCTGATCGTCTCCATTGATTACTTCACAAAGTGGGTCGAAGCCGAGCCAGTGGCCCGGATCACCGAGCAAAAGATGCGGAACTTCGTTTGAAAGATCATAGTCTGTAGATTCGGGCTCCCCCACATCCTCATATCAAATAACGGCCGCCAGTTCGACAACGCTCGTTTTAGAGAGTTCTGCTCGGAGCTCGGCATCGACCACCGTTTCACCTCGGTAGCACATCCTCAGGGGCAAATGGAGAAACCGAGGTAACGAATCGCACTATTTTGCAGGGACTCAAAACCCGGCTCGATCAGTCCAAAGGGCAGTGGGTCGAAGACCTATACAACGTCCTGTGGGCTTATCGGACTACATTCCGCATATCCACCGGCGAAACTCCCTTCAACTTAACATACGAAACGGAGGCCGTCATCCCGTTGGAAATCGGACTCCCTTCTCCGAGAGTAGAACATTATGATGCCGACTTCAGTGCAACGCAGCTCAGGAACAATCTGGACCTCATCGACGAGACGAGGTCAGCCGCCCGGGTCCGCATGGCGAGATACCAGCAGAAGGTGGCGTAATACTACAATGCTAGGGTCAAACTCAAATCCTTCAAAGTGGGAGACCACGTCCTTAGAAGAACTGAAGCCTCCCAGCCGACCGAGCAAGAAAAGTTGGCTCCGAATTGGGAAGGATCCTATCGGGTCGCGCGCGTCCAACGACCCGGAGCGTACAAGCTGGAATCCCTCGAAGGGACCCCCATTCCACGAAGTTGGAGCTCCGAAAATCTCCAGATGTATCATCAATAGGACCCCAAGGGGTTCTCCGTTTTGAGCATAAGTTTTATCTTTTTCATAGTAATTTTTGCTATTCTTCATCTATGATCGCGTTCCTCCTAATAGGAAGTTTCGTGATTTTTAGACAACCTAATATGCGATCCTGCTAGACGACGCTAGACGCCTCGGCCAGAAGTCCGAGATGCATCTATCGAGCTCGGCTCGATCTCCATCAGCTATCGAGTTCGGCTCGATCTCCATCAGCTAATGGAGCTCGGCTCGATCTCCATCAGCTATCGAGCTCGCCTCGATCTCCATCAGCTAATCGAGCTCGGCTCGATCTCCATCATCTATCGAGCTCGACTCAATCTCCATCAGCTATCGAGCTCGGCTCGATCTCCATTAAATACCTCGACTAAGGTCGGGATGTCCCGAGTGTCGACAGTGCGTGCCCAGACCCCTCGATACTCGGAAAGACGGGGTAGTACTTTCGCGGCCCCCTATGGCGCTCAGCACCAACAATGGGGTAGTGCCTTTGCGGCCCCCCGTATGCGCCTCCTTGACCAAGGTCGGGATGCCCCGAGTGTTGACAGTGCGTACCCAGACCCTTCGATCTCGGGATGACGGGATAGTACCTTCGCGGTCCCTCCGAAAATAAATGTTCGTGATCATCCGAAAGTTCGAGATGCAGCCATCGATCTCCATCATCTATCGAGCTCGGCTCGATCTCCCTCATCTGTCGAGCTCGGCTCGATCTCCATCATCTATCGAGCTCGGCTCGATCTTCATGATCTATCGAGCTCGGCTCGATCTCCATCAGCTATCGAGCTCGGCTCGATCTCCATCTATCGAGCTCGGCTCGATCTCCATCATCCACCGAACTCGCCTCGATCTCCATCGACTACCGAAGCTTGGTCCCGATATCAGATACCTCGATCGAGATCTGGGCGCCTTGAGACCTGCGACAGCATGCATGAGCTCAAAGGGTTACGATCCCATGCTTCGGATTATGCTTGAGGTCGTCCTCTACGACAAACTGAGGTACCCCTAAGAACAATTCGCGGCGCGGGGCATATAGCCCCGAGAAGGTACGTTCTGATCGGCACCTGTCTTATTCGATACGCACATTCCATTCATTCTTATGTCGGATATGTAAATGAGAATTCCAGCCAATATCGGGGTCCTCCGCCGAGCCGATTACGAGCTGAAATCTCATTGAACCCGCCCACACAAACCCTAGTCCGGTTTTCTTGCAGCTCAGTGAAATTCAATCCCGAGCTCGGGGGGTTCAATGATTCGAACCAGAAGCTAGTTACCTAATAAGATGATTAGAGCACGATGCCCCGCAGTTGGGGCCCCGAGTTCTATGACCACGAATCTGCGGCTCAAGCTTAGGAGCTTGGCAAGCTCGGGCATTTTTTCGATCCAAAGTGCCCTAGCAGCTCGAGAACCCGAGCAGCAGAGCCTTGGAGAAACGTTCGCTAAAAAGTGAACTATAAAAGAACTGAAAGAACGAAGTTGAAAAGAAATATTTCCATTCAAAAGCCCGGAGGCCAAGTACAAAATTGAGGTTCGGTCGTGCAATAGACAAGAGCCGACCTTTTGTTACAAAAAAGAAAAGAGGAAATACAAAAAGCCTTAAGAGGCGGGTGTCGTGGCACCTTCAGCCGAGATCTCTCGGGGCTCGACTTCGACGACCTCGATGGCTTCGACCGTCGGATCTCCTTCGGCAGTGGCCCTAACCTCGTCGCCTTCGGTGCTCTCGGGCGCGACCTCGGGGATAGCCGCAACACCCTCGGGAGCGGGTCCCCGAGCAGCTTCTTCTGGGGCTACCTCCGGAGCTGCCTCTCCGGCCGTCTCGCCCGACCTCGCCCGAGGCCTTCGACTCCAGCTCCGGGCTGAAGTAAATTGAGATCGAAATCGGGGCAAAGTTGGCGCAGTTGATTACGGAAGTCGTTGAACCCTTGAATAAGGCTGTTCACGGCTTCCTCCTCGAGCAGCTCTTGAAACTCTTTCGATTCTCGGAAGAGCCGGACGGCATCCTGAGCCCGCTCTTGGGCCTCCTTCTCCCGAGCTTCGAGCTGCTCGGCCTTCCGCTCCACTTCCTTTACTCTCTGCTCGCGGATCGCGAGCAGAGATTGCGCCTCCGCTAGGCGAGCCCCAGTGGATCGCAGCTCTGACCTGGTCAAAGCATGGGCGGCCTTCTCTTCCTCAAGCCCCATGGATAGGAGCTTGACTTCGTCCTCGGTGGCCCCCACTCTAAGCAAAAGCTCCTTTTTGTGGAGCTCGAGCTCCGCCAGCTTTCTCTCGGCCTCTTCTAGTGCCCATGAACTCCGACGAGCTCGTTCTTTGTAATCTACCCCGAGCACGATGAGTGTCTCGATCTCGTGGAGGTGCTGTAACCAAGACAGAAATTAGGCCGAGGATAAAATTACGGTATAAAACCTAAAAGCGTAAGGAATAAATAACAGCAAATAATGAAAACCTACCCGAATAGCGGAGAGGCGAGTTGACTCCAAAAAATTATTTAGGCTCATGGCCTGAATTTTTGCCCTATCTGCTGGAAGGAGCGCGACGCGGAAGATCTGCCGCGCCGTCTCAACATTCTCGAGGGCTGAGTCGCCCTCGAACACCGTCCATTCCGGAGCGTAGGGCCGCCTTTCTTGTTGGCCCTCATCCTCCGGTGGGTCGGACGGGCTGGGCCTTGTCGCCTTCGGCGAGGGCGGCCTCACAGCCCCTCGGCTGCTACCCGGCTCGGATGCCGGGCACTCAGGTCAGACGGGCGGCCGAGGGGGGACCTGCGAGATTGGCACCAGGCATGCAAGCGTCGTAGTGGCTCCAGCCGAGCTCCCGAGCTCGGAGCTCGAGCCTCCCCTCCGAGCATCTTTGGAGGACCCAATCCGGAGAGCGCTCTTCTCGGCGGCCCCGTCAACCGAGACCTTTGCCTTCTTTTTGGGCTCAGGCGGTTCTCCTCCGAGCTCGGCAGCCCTCTTTCGAAACCGAGCATACAAGGCTTCGCTCTTGGTCACCATCTTCGCAATATCTGCAAGGACGAGCAAGATAAGTTCGCAAAATATTGTGAAGAAAAAGAAAAAGGAAACCTTTCTATTACTACCCTTACCCTGAGGACGCGCCGAGCTCAGACCGACATTGACTAGAGCGTCCTCGCTCACGAGGCCGCTCAGAAGAATACCATCCTCGAGGCCGCGAACGGCGTTAAGGATCCCCTGCTTGCGTGTAGAAAGCTTGGGGAGTTTGTTGGCGGTTCTGAGCCGGCTCTGCCTCCACCTAGGGTCGAACCCCCACGTCCGCTCGGAACCCAAAAAGAAAAACTTTTTCTTCCAATCATGAATGGACGACGGAGCGCTCTGGAAGAGCGGCCGACCCGCCCGAAGGGCGATATTGAGCCACTCTCCGTCTCCCGGATTGGACTTCAACATGAAGAGCCGCCGGATGATGTTCACGGAAGTCGGAATCCCGTATGCCATGCATAGGGATAAGAACCCGATAATCGTCCTCCATGCGTTCGGAGCAAGTTGCGCCGGGACGAGTTGGTACTCCCCGAGCAACTTGTTCACGAACTCATGGAGGGAAAACCGTAGGCCGGCCCAGAGTGCCTCTAAGTACACTCCAATCCGACCTACCGGGGGGTTCGTTACCCGATCCCCCAACCCAACGGGTTCCAAACGGAACCCTCGCCGAGGAAAAAACCACTCCTCGGCCGTCTCAACCTCTAACTCACTCATCGTGGACCCGATCTCAGTCGGACCAAGACCCATTAGGAAAAAGAAAGAAGAAGGGAGAAAAGAAGGGTTCCGAGCAACGAAAAGAGGGACACCTGTGGGAGTTCGCCGGAGGTAAGGAAAGATCGGCCGCTTCGGACTGGGAAGGAGATGGGAAGAAGATGAAGACAATGGGAGAGAAATCAGAGACGGCCAAGGAGGGGTTTATATATAGACCCCTCCAACGACTCAGATCCGCTCGGCAGAGCGCTCCTCCCTGCCCAGATCACGACACATGTCAACCCAGGGAATTAAGGGGCAGCATTCAATTCGGACGCTTCGAAAAAGGAGACGCCTCGTCGGATCGTGTGGCCCCATCATGAGCTCACGGCGCGGGAATGCTTAGAAAAACAGGAGGTACTAATGATGAGACACTTCGGGAAAGAAGGGACGTCGTCCACCTACTCCCATTAAAGTGTCTCGAAGCGCGCAATAATTCAAAATCCCCCCTAATCCACTTTAAACTACTTTCCGCGCTCGATCCTGCAAGCAGCTCGAGCTCGGTTGTCGGGGGGTAGTGTTGGGGAGAAAAGTTGTGTCCGAGCAGGAGGCGGCCGAGCGTCCCTCCGAGCAGGAGGCGGCCGAACGCCCCTCCGAGCAGGAGGCGGCCGAGCGCCCCTCCGAGCAGGAGGCGACCGAGCGCCCCTCCGAGCAAGGGGCGGCCGAATGGATCCTGACTTAGGGGCTTGAAAGTCTCCAAGCGGCTCCTCCGACTAGGAAGCATCCGAGCGGTAGACCGCCATTATCGTGTTCTCCCACGAATCGTGCCCTGTCCTTGCCAACAATCGTACGGCATCCCCAGACATTCAGCTTACGCAACAATTAAAGCGTATGGCCTCTCCAAACGCCTAGTTCACTCAGCAATCGAAGCATGTGGCTCATGTGACTCACTCAACAATTAAGGCGCATGGCTCCTGCTGTCTACGAATGTTTAGCTCCACACGGCAAACCTGATTGGCCATAAACGACAGCATGGTTCCGTAGTAATTCAAAGACTTCGGCCTGATCTCCTACGAAGGCAGCATTGATTTACACGATCGAGCATTAACTCCCACTGTACGTCCAACCATACGGCAGTGCTTTCGCCCTGTCTCATCACAGGTAAATCAGTTCCCCCTATAAATAGGGAATTCCTGAAGGGGGAAGGGGGATTTTTCAGACCCTCTGACTCGAGCTCCGCTCTTGCATATCTTTGGGCCATCTCTCTGACTAAAGCATCGGAGGGCCGGCGCCGAAAAAGCCCGGCCACCGGCTTCTTGCAGGTCTCCCGGAGGACGCCGTACATCGCCGGATCACCGCCATTCGCCAAGCCCTCCCGGAGCTCCTCCTCCTCAGCCGACGGCCGCCCCCGAGTCCAATTTCCAGCAACACCTAGAATTCTAGAGAGGATGGAAGTAGCAGCTCCATTGCTTTGCCAAATTGATACCCGAATCTCTAGTCTACCTCAACCTCAATTATAGTATAAAGAGTTTTTCAATTTTAATGTGACTCTCGAAAGGGATGTTATGTATTGGATTGTGTTCAGCCTCTGCATGAATGTTGCATCCTTTATAAGTCGATGATTGTTTTGGATGATCTCTCGACTAATTAGCTAATGAAATTGAGACTGTTAGCGTAATTTATTAGGGCCTATTTGGGAAATCTAGCAGGAATAGGCTGAATTTTCTATTGGATTCATGGAGTAGGAAGTCTATTTGAGTAGGCCTGTATCAATCCCAGGGGAGGCCCAAGCCTTAGGCGACCTAGGCGGTCGCCCAAGGCCCCGGCTCGAGAGAAGGCCCCCACGCGACGGTGCGACTGCTACTCTGCCAGTCCTAGGCTCCTAGCCTCCCAGCTCCCGCTCCTAGCTACAGTGTCCGTAGAGCAGAGGTAAGGCCACAGGAGCCAACGGCTACCTCGACAAGATGCGGGTGAGGGTGAGTCGCCGCGACGCCGTCCCGTGAGGCCGTGACTCCCATCCCAATCCCATCGGCCATCAGCCATCATTCCTCTCTTTAAAATCCTCATCGTGCTCCACTCCTCCTCCACTTCTCAATCCTTATCCTCTTCTGTTCTGTTCCATGACTACCTAGGTCGTCTCCTCCGCGGCTCCACGCCTCCGCCAGTCCGCCTCCCCGGGCCTCGGCATCCCGCGACGGTCCCCGCCTCCCCGGCATCCAGGCGGTCCCGCGACCTCCTCGCCTCCCTCCCAGGCCCCCGGCTCCCGTGACCCCGTCGGCTCGTCCGGCTCAATCCAGCGAGCCGGCGAGGTCGTCTCCTCCACCTGAGCACCTCCCCGGCCCCCGCCTCTCCGGCATCTCGGCGACCCTGCGAGGCTACGCCCTTCTTGCCTCCCTCCCAGGCCCCCGGCCCCGGCTCCCGCCTCCCGTGAGGCCGTGACCAGTGAGGCAGTGACCTCCACCTCCTCGCCAGTCGCCTCCCTCCCCGGCCCCGGCTCCCGTGACCCAGTCAGGCCATCACTCCCGTGACCTCCTCCGCTCCTCGCCCCCGGCCCCGACTCCCGTGAGGTCGTGACCTCGTCACCTTCCTCCCCGACCCTAGCTCCCGTGACCTCAGCGGGCCCGACCGTCCCCTCTTATTTGCGGTCAACTACGTCACAAGAAAGATTAAATGGATTAGCTATATTATCGATTGAAAATAGTATTTTAATAAATCTTGAGTACAAAAGTTTGATTAGCAATTTTGCATCTCAAAAAGCTAGACGGATTATTTTTAAATAAATTTTTAATGTATTTTACACTTATTAAAAATTTATTATTATTATTATTATTTTAAAAAATGTCTCATTTAGTGAGTTCGCCCTAGGCCTCCAAATGCATTGGGCCGCCCTTGATCAATCCAATAATTCTCCAGCTTGAAAATCTCATGGAAAAAAAAAAATCTCTCCTACAAGTAGGGCTGGAAATGAGCTTGGGTCAGCCCCGAAGCCATCGAGCCGAGCTTCGGACTAAGCTCGAAAGAGTTTAGATTGGGTTTGGGCTTCAATGTAGAGCCCATTTGTTTTTCGGACCGGGCTTGGATATGTCATTGGCCCGGCCTGGGCCCGGCTCGAGCCCGAATCCGAACAAGGCCTGAAACGGAGCCCGAATTTAGGTCCGAAATAATTTGTTTTTGTATGCTGTTATTTAAAGAGAATAATGAGGAAGAAAGGACAAATTTAAATGGGTTTAGCTTAAAATAATGTATCATGTATCATTTACTTGTGCCATTTTAGTATATTCCACAATTCTACGAAGTCCTTCATCTTGATTCCAAATGTGCTGCTATTTTCACCAATTGTTGATCCATTAAGAGCACCATTTTTTGGAATGGGTAGCTTAGGAAATGGAGAGACCACGTTTGTTAATATGTTCATATTTTATTTCTTCATGTAAAATGCTGAAGATTTATATCTTCATTTTCAAGAATACTAGTTCATGTTGGATTAATTTTTTTCTTATGTTGAGCAGAATTTAGGTCTAGAAAATCTAACATACTTGTTTGACAATTAGGTTTATATTGTTCGAGTTGGATAAGTCTAATATTAATGTCTTATCTAACTTTTATAGTATGTCGTGTTACCCCAGTCCAATTTGATTTAGAACTTGACTCTATATTTTCTAAATAACTTATAACTCGAGATGGTCAACACTAATTGGGTTGGCATATATTAGGCTATTTTATCTTGATTTGGGTATGGATTGAGTCAAATTGGAAGAAATGTGGGTTTCCTTCACTTTGAGGTATGTGGGACTCGGAACAAATCTCTTTTCCTTAATTTACTTAGCTATTGATAAAGAAAGAATCCTAGCTCATAAGAGAGACCAGTTGCAAGATAAGGAAGACCAACCGTACAATGACTTAATACCTAAAATCTCTCACAAAACTTAGTCAATCACTCTCTATATGGGAGACTTCCCAACGGCTCTATTCTTCCCTATTTTAGATCCATCAATCTCTCTCTAATTCCATGTACATAATATTACAACGTGTAATATTGTCTATTTAGGCTAATCAAATGAATGCTCATCTCATCAAGAGAGAAAGCAATTCAAATATTATTTGTCTGTGATATTCTTTATGGTATCAAAGCTATATGGCTCACACCCCTCTCCTTTTTGAAAAGATCCATACCCTAGCTTCTACAAATACTTTCTTCTCTCTTGATTCAACTATGGCCGCCATCACAGTGAATGTGGCCAACTTTGTAATGCTGCACCTTAAGCATGACAACTATCCGCTCTGGTGCGAGCAGGTGTTGGGCTTGGCCGAGAGCCATGACCTCCTTCAGTACATCACCGGTGAAGTAGCAAAACCATCTCAGTTCCTTCCGAAAGCCACTGGTTCAACTGTTGCATCCAGATCAGTAAATCCAGCATTCACTACCTGAAAAAAACATGATGTCCTCCTTCGCGGATGGATTATTGGCACGCTTATAGAAGAAGCTATTGGCCTCGTAGTTGCCCTTGAAACATCCGCTCAAATCTAGCTTGCCCTAAAGGATGCTTATTTTCAGACTTCACAGGAACGTGAGTTCCATCTAATTCAGGAACTGACCACTATGAAGAAGGAATACTCTACTTCCCTCAATGACTATCTCAGACACTTCAAAAGCATCTGCGATAGTCTAGATGCTATCGAGAAACCTATGCCTGACCGGAACAAGGCATTCTCGCTGTTGAACAGTTTGGGTAATAAATATGACAACTTTGCTACATCAATGCTGAAGCCTCCAACTCCTTCGTGTGTTGAGCTTGCTCCACTTCTCCAAGGCTACGAGACTCGGTGTTCTCTCGGCATTGTAATGTGGCTGCCCACGTTGCTTTTCTTGGCCAGAAAAATAAAAATAACAACAACAAGGGCAGAGAAAAAACACCAACTTCAACTCACAAGGTAAAGGTTTTCCTCAACATAATCAAAAATCCAATTCTAATCCTACTGCAGGTCAATCATCACATGACAATAAGCAAATCCATGAGAAAAAGAGTAATGTCCAATGCCAACTCTATGATCGTATGGGCCATGACATATAGGACTGCTGGTTCCACTTCAATCACAAGCCTGTTAACGAGCCAAGCCAAGCCAAGCCCGAGCTTGGGAGGCTCGGGCTTGGCTTGTTTCACAGAAGCTCGGGCTCGGGCTTGGTACCAAGCTTTATATTAGGCTTAAACTCGGGCTTGCTTGGCAAAGCAAAGGCTCGGGCTTGAGCTCGTAAAGCTCGTTTCAATTACGAGCTCAAGCCCGAGCCCAAGCTTAGAGACAGAAGTTCTTCTTTATATTGGGATCAAGCTCGAGCCCGAGCTTACGAGCTCGTTTCAATTCCTATCACGGTACATTGCGAAGAAAGAGGGAAAAAAAAAGAAAAATACATGTTCTTCTTCTTCTTCTTCTGCAATCTCCCCTGCAGGGCCTGCAGCGCCACTCCTGCCATCACTGCTTTCGCCACGACACCCTCCACGTCCCAAAAGACGAACCCACCTCTAATCGCCCCAAACAAAAGGCCGAGGAGGGGCTATTCCCCCATCCACTGTGCGTCTATGCTGAGCTCACAATCGGGTCGGCCACCTTCGTCGCCTTCGGAGCTGCTGCGGTCCAAGCCGCCATCGCTTCTTCTTCCCCATCTCCGACGTCGGATGGTGGTTCGCAGCCGCCCGGCTCCGTGTTCTGCCACTTTCCCTCTTCTTCCCCTCTAGAGTTGTCGCCCTCAGAGCTGCCGCGGTCCAAGCCGTCGTCGCTTCTTCTTCCCCATCTCCGATGTTGGATGGCGGTTCGCAGCCGCCCAGCTCCGTGTTCTGCCACTTTCCCTATTCTTCCCCCTCTCTATTCCCCCCGATATTACACGATTAGGGCTTAGACTCAGAGCGGCTCTCTGCTTTCCTTCGCATATAACAAAATAGAGAAAGAGAGAGAGAGAGAGAATATTGGGGGGCCGGGAGAGAAGAGGGGGGAGACTCAAATATGGTCTCAAGTCACGGGCCCAGACGGGCTCATGAGCTGCTCGGGCTCAAGTTTGAATTTAAATGGTCCTCATTTTGGGCTCGAACTCGAGCTCGTTTGACTAACGAGCCGAGCTCGAGCAGCTCGGCTCATTAACAGGCCTACCTCCAACGAAGGTATGCTCACTAATCTAAAACCATACATGGGTAATGACAGTGTTATGATTGGCAATGGTACATTGTTACGTATCACACATACTAGCACTGCCACTCTAGGTAAAGGTAAGACATGTTTGCACTTAAATGAAGTTCTTTTAGTCCCTGACTTGGAACCCAATTTGCTCTCTGTTGGTATACTTACATTTGATAGTTCTGCCACTCATGAATTCACTCGTGTGGGCCTTTGTATCAAGGACAGGTCAACCAACCAAATAATAATGCAAGGAACTAGAAGGGGCAACCTCTACTCTATCAGTGCCAATCACAAAGCCTTCTTTTCTAACCGTTTTCAATCAACAAATAAGGACCAGCTTGGGCCACCCACATGATGGGGTCTTTTATAATTTAAAGTCTCTTGGACTTATCTCTATTTTTGGTACCTCCACGAAAGCTTTATGTGACAGTTGCCAGTTAGGTAAACTGATTACCCTTTTAACCTGTTTTGGACACGGCACTTGGTTTATTTGAAAAAGTTTGTGTTGATCTTTGGGGCCCTGCGCCCATGGATTCTGTTAATGGGTTCAAATTTTATATTTCAATGGTTGATGACTTTAGTTGGTACATTTGGCTTGTGTCTCTTAGACACAAGTCTGAGTTCTGTCATGTCTTCACTATTTTTCATAAATATGTTGCCACGCAATTTAACAAAAAAATTAAAATCCTTCAAATGGATGGAGGAGGTGAGTTTGTTAATGCTTCACTAACAAAATTCTTACAGGATGAAGGCATCAAGCATCAGATCTTTTGTCCACATACATCCCGGCAAAACGGGGTCGTGGAGCGCCGACATCGCAATATTCGTGAACTTGGACTAACTATGTTATTCCGCAGGCATGCCTAAGCGATTTTGGATTGAAGCTTTCCAAAGTATAGTCTATTTAATAAATTGATTGCCTTTCTCGATACTTGATAATCAATCTCTCTTTTATCACTTACATAGCACACACCCTAATTATCATACTTTGCGTGTATTTGGTTCAAAATGTTATCCTTTTGTTTGGGAATAAATTTGACTATAAGTCGTTGCCCTGCGTATTCATGGGTTACAGTGAAAAACATAAAGGTTATAAGTGTTTCTATCCTCCTACGTGTCGCACCTATATCTCGCAACATGTTGCGTTTGATGAAGATATCTTTCCCTTCAAAAATCCAAGATGCTACATATTGTCCCTGTGCCTCCAATAATCTCGAATTATCACCACTGGCTCTCTCCCCCAGGCTCAGGTAAATCACCTATTACACTTGTTAACTATTGCACTGATTTGCTTGACTCCTCGCAGATTCCCAAGGTGGTATCTCCGATTTAGTCTGAGACACTTCCAGGTGCTGACATCTTATCCCCTGCACTACCATCGAGCACTGAGACCTCAGTCTCTACCTCCGACCATGACCCATCATCCCTACCTTAGACCATGAACCCGTGGTGCACGCCGAACATTCGCAGTCAAATGCAATGCCATCTGATTGTCCAGCGCCTTTAGCTACTCATGCTCTCACCAAGCATCCTATGACTACTAGGTCTAAATTGGGCATCCGCAAGCCCAATCCCAGGTATGCCAATCTCCACCTAGTCTTAGATATTCCACGAGAACCTAAGTCCATTAAATCCACGTTATGTCATGAAGGGTGGAACAAGCCATGCTTGATGAGCTTCGTGCAATTCAAAAAAACAAGATATGGACTTTGGTTCCAAAACACCCTCCATGCATGTAATCGAGAATAAGTGGATTTTTAAACCCAAATTAAATTTAGATGGTTCTTTGGAACATTTAAAGGCTAGGTTGGTTGCTAAGGGATTTCACCAAGTTAATGGTGTTGATTTCTTAGAAACCATCTCTCTAGTCATTAAATCTAGAACCATTAGGATTGTTCTTATGATTGCACTATCTAAAAACTGGCCTATTCATCAGTTAGATGTTAAAAATGCCTTTTTACATGGCAATTTGACTGAATCTGTTTTCATGGTTCAACCACTTGGATTTGTTGATCCCCAGTTTTCTAATCACGTTTGCAAACTCTCCAAAGCCCCCTATGGCCTCGAACAGGCTCCAAGGGCATGGTTTGACAAATTTAGCAAATTTTTGCTTGCTCATGGCTTCTTTTGTAGCCGAACAGACCCCTCCTTATTTATTTGTCACCAACACCATGAAACCCTTGTTTTACTACTTTATGTTGATGACATCATATTCATTGGTTCCAATATTTCCTTACTTAATCATTATATTGCTCTTCTCAATTCCGAGTTTGAAATAAAGGACCTTGGTCCCTTACATTATTTCTTGGGGATCCAACTGACCTCCATTACTAATGGTCTTCTTCCATCCCAAGCTAAATATGTTATAGAAATCCTACAGCGAGCTAACATGGCAAATTGCAAGCCTACATTCACTCCTGTGCATCCAAAGGACAAACCAAATGGAGATGAACCTCTCCTCAAAGATCCCTCCATGTACTGCAGCATTGTGGGGGCATTGCAATATCTCACTATCACAAGACCGGACATCGCTTTTAGTGTAAATTTTGCATCACAATACATGCAACGGCCTTCGGAGGCTCATCTACGCCTTCTTAAGCGCATCGTGCATTATGTCCATGGCACAGTTCATCACGGGCTCACTCTTCAATGGGCCACCTCTCTCAACCTTTATACCTTCTTCGACACTAACTGGATGGGGTGTAAGAAAATACGACGGTCCACCACCGGTTATTGTACCTTTCTTGGGCCGAACTGCATTACTTGGTATGCCAAGAAACAAGCAACAGTTTCTCACTCCAGCACTGAATTAGAATACCGTGCCCTTGATCATACAGCTGTAGAACTTACTTGGTTCATATACATTCTCCATGAACTCCATATTTCCCTACGATACCCACTGGTGATTTTTTGTGACAATCTACGTGCCTTGTACATGGTTGTCAACCCGGTTTTCCATGGACGTAGCAAACACATTGCTATAGATTACCATTACGTTCGTGGACAGGTTGCCATGAGTCAATTGCGAACTCGGCATGTCCCTTCCAGCCAACAAGTTACGGACCTGTTCACAAAGCCTTTGTCTCGGGCTCCTCTCCAGCGGCTTCTCATCAAACTTCGCCTCCACAACCAGCTCAGTTTGAGGGGACATGATAAGAAACGAATCTCACTTCATAATAAAGACCAGCTACAAGATAAGAAAGACCAACTGTACTACAACTCAATACCTAAAATCTCTCGCAAGACTTAGTCAGTCACTTTCTATATGGGAGACTTCTCAACGGCTCTATTCTTCCCTATTTTAGATCCATCAATCTCTCTCTAATTCGATGTACAGAATATTACAATGTGTAATATTATCTATTTAAGCTAGTCAAATGAATGTTCATCTCATCAAGAGAGAAAGCAATTCAAATATTATTTGTCTGCAATATTCTTGAGCTACAACTACCAATTCAGGTTCTAATAGCAATGCATATGTATTCTAATATTTCTCAAGAGGATGGAGCCAACAAGGAGATGCAAGACTGCACTAGTGGAAAGAGTTTAAAGGATTTAAAAAAGAATTTAAGGGGAAGGATGATTGTGTTTTTTTTATTATGAGTGTAAAATGAGGGTGGGGTGGAGAGAAGAGGAAAATAAATGCTTATTTATATTTTGATCTTTGGAGCTGGTGCAGACTTACATGGGGTTGAAAAGGGAAAGGAAAAAGAAAATATTTGTATCAAAAACTTAGAAAAGAAAGATGTTTGTATATATATATTTTCTGCCGTTGCACATCACATGTGTGTGCGGATATATTAAAATATGAAAAGGAATATATGATTGCAGGGCTTCTTTATTTCTTTGTTGTGTATCACATGCGATGTCCGTATTTTTCTTTTATATTTCAGATTTGGGTGATGTATTATTGAAAGGGGTTTCTATTATTGATACGACTGGACTATTCTATTATTTGTCGGCCACATTTGCCAAACGCTGGCAGGTGGGAAAGTCTTGTCATGTCTTGAGACAGGCTTGGCCAACGGCCAAGGTCGGCTCTTGACGTCTTCGCTACGGTGGCCGGGGTGGGGGAGCATCGTTTTGTTCTCTTTTCCGCTCATTGCCTGGAATTCTAGAGAGGATGGGAAGTAGCAGCTCCATTGCTTTGCCAAATTGATGCTGGTATCTCTAGTCTACCTCAACCTCTATTATTGCATAATAAATTTTTTAATGTTAATGTGACTTCTTGTAAAGGTTGTTATGTATTGGATTGTGTTCAGCCTCATGAATGTTGCGTCCTTAATAAGTTGATGGTTGTTTGGATGATCCCTCAACTAATTAGCTACTGGAATTGAGACAGTTAACAAAATTCATTAGGGCCTATTCCAGAAATCTAGTAGGAATGGGCTGGAGTGGGTAGTCTATTTGAGTAGGCCTATATTAATCCAATAATTCTTCAACCCGAAAATCCTATGAGAAGAAAAAAAAAATCTATCCTACAGGTAGAGCTGAAAATGGACTTGGGCCGGCCCGGCCCAAGGCTTGTATCAATCCAATAATTCTCCTGAAAATCCTATGAGAAGAAAAAAGGGGTAATTGATTACCGGTACATTTATTGACCGGCCTTTAACATTTAATCCCTGTTGACTGGTTGTTTAACAATTAGTCCAGCCATATTTCAATACTTTATTATGAGACGAAAATGCCCTCAAAGAATATTTTAATTTCTATTGCTTTATCTTCCATCCCACCGGAGAAGAGAAAAAAAAAGGGTTGGGCCCGCCACGGCCCGACCCTCCCGAGCCTCCTATCGCGGCCACGCCGCCGGAAATACCCCCACCCCAGCCGCCTTCCGAGCCCCCTCGCTTTGCTGCGCCGCTGAGAATACCCCCGCCCTTGCCCCACGGTGGGGAGGCGCCGAAGAAGAGGAAGAAGGGCTGTTGTGGCGTCCTGCGGCTGTCGCCGGCCACGACCTACCCTCTTCCCGCGTCCGCCGTGGCCCGACCCCTTTCCGGCGCTGACGGCCTCGCGGAAGGAGAAGAATTCTCCGTGGGCCATCTACGGCCGCCGTGGCTGCTGCAGGCGCCGCGGCCGCAGCCGCTGGCGGCGATGGCTCGGCCCCTTCTCGTGGCCTCCTCCTATGTCCGCCATGGCCCGGTCCTCTTCCGATGCCGGCAACGTTGCGGGAGGGGAAGAAAGAAGAAAGAAGAAGACGGGAAGAAGAGAAGAAAAAAAAAAGAAAAAGAAAAGAAAAAAGAAGAAAAGGAAAAAAGAAAAATAGAAAAGAAGAAAAAAAAGAAAGAAAGGGAAATAAATAAATAAATACATGCATATATATATATATATATATATATATATATATATATATATATGAATGAACTAAAGGAAAAAAAAGAAAAGAAGGAAAGAAAAAAGAAGAGAAGGAAAGAAAAAGAAGAAAAGAAAAAAAAGAAGAAAAAGGAAAGAAAAGGAAGAAAAAGGAAAGAAAAAGGAAGAAAAGGAAAGAAAAAGAAGAAAAAGGAAAGGAAAAGATAAAAAAAGAGGAGAAGAAAAAGGAAAGAAAAAGAAGAGAAAGAAAGAAAAAGAAGGAAAAAAAAAGAAAAAAGGAAAGAAAAGAAGAAAAAGATAAAAAAAGAAGAAAAAGGAAAGAGAAAGGAAGAAAAAGAAAGAAAAAGGAAAGAAAAAGGAAGGAAAAAAAAGAAAAAAAGGAAAGAAAAAGAAAAAAAAGAAAAGAAAAAAGGAGAAGAAAAAGGAAAGAAAAAGAAGAGAAGGAAAGAAAAAGAAGAAAAGGAAAGGAAAGAAAAGGAAGAGAAAGAAAGAAAAATAAGAAAAAAAAAGAAGAAAAAGGAAGAAAAAGGGAAGAAAAGGAAAGAAAAAGAAGAAAAAGGAAAGAAAAAGGAAAGAAAAAGAAAAAAAGAAAAGAAAAAAAGGAGAAGAAAAAGGAAAGAAAAAGAAGAGAAGGAAAGAAAAAGAAAAAAAAGGAAAGAAAAAGAAGAAACGAAAAGAAGAAAAAAAAGAAAATAATGAGTAAGTGGTAGTTAGGTTAGTAAGCTTGGTACACAAGTAATATAGTATAGCACACATTTAAGTAAGCTTGGCACACAATTAATCAATGTTTTAACACTTAATATAGCCTGGCACTGTTTTCTATTTTGTGTACACAGTTTACTGTTCCCTGCACATAGATATAGTTTTTGTACACATAGTTTAGTTAAGCTATCCGATTTTGGTAAAATATTTCGAATGAGTTACAACGACATGGTAGGCACTTAATATAGGTTGCTCTTGCGAGTCAAGACTTATCCTAGCATGGCGCATAGTCGATTAAGCTTGAAACACATTTAATTAACTAATACACACACTTAATTAACCCAAAAACATAATTTTCTGTTTTGTGCACACAGTTTACCGTTTCCTGCACACAGGTATGGTTTCTCTGCACATAGTTAAGTTAAACAATTTGATTTTTGTAGAATGTTTCGAATCAATTGCAATGATGTGATAGACACTTAATATAGGTTTTTCTTGTGAGCCAAGACTTATCCTAGCATGGCGCATAGTCGATTAAGCTTGAAACACACTTAATTAACTAACACACATACTTAATTAACCCCAAAATATAATTTTCTGTTTTGTGCACACAGTTTACCGTTTCCTGCACACAGGTATGGTTTCTCTGCACATAGTTAAGTTAAACAATTTGATTTTGTAGAATGTTTCGAATCAATTGCAATGATGTGATACACACTTAATATAGGTTTTTCTTATGAGCCAAGACTTATCCTAGCATGGCGCATAGTCGATTAAGCTTGAAACACACTTAATTAACTAATACACACACTTAATTAACCCCAAAATATAATTTTCTGTTCTGTGCACACAGTTTACCGTTTCCTGCACACAGGTATGGTTTCTCTGCACACAGTTAAGTTAAACAATTTGATTTTTGTAGAATGTTTCGAATCAATTACAATGATGTGGTAGACACTTAATATAGGTTGTTCTTGTGATCCAAATCTTACCTTAGCATGGCGCATAGTCGATTAAGCTTGAAACACACTTAATTAACTAATACACACACTTAATTAACCCTAAAATATAATTTTCTGTTCTGTGCACATAGTTTACCGTTTCCTGCACACAGGTATGGTTTCTCTGCACATAGTTAAGTTAAACAATTTGATTTTTGTAGAATGTTTCGAATCAATTACAATGATGTGGTAGACACTTAATATAGGTTGTCTTGTGAGCCAAATCTTACTTTAGCATGGCGCATAGTCGATTAAACTTGAAACACACTTAACTAATAATGGTACATACTTAATTAACCTCGAAATACAGTTTTCTGTTCCGTGCACACAGTTTACTATTTCCTACACATAGGTATTGTTTCTCTGCACATAGTTAAGTTAACCATGCTATATTACTTGTATACCAAGCTTACTAACCTAACTGTCACTCACTCATTATTTTCTTTTTTTCTTTTTTCTTTCTTTTTCTTTTCTTCTCTTCTTTTTCTTTCCTTCTCTTTTTTTTCTTTTCTTTTTATTCCTTTTCTTTCCTTTTTTTTCTTTTCTTTTCTTGATATTGATAGATACAGTGGAAGAAAAGACAAAAAAAAAGAAAAAAAAAGAAAAAGAAGAAAAAAAAGAAGAAAAGGAAAGAAAAAGAAGAAAAAGGAAAGAAAAAGAAGAAAAGGAAAGAAAAAGAAGAAAATAAAAGAAAAGGAAGAAAAGGAAAGAAAATGAAGAGAAGGAAAGAAAAAGAAAGAAAAGAAAAGAAAAAGAAGAGAAGGAAAGAAAAAGAAGAAAAGAAAAGAAAAGAAAAAAAAGGAAAGAAAAAAGAAGGCAATTAAGTATTCTATGTGCACAATTAAGTCTTCTCTGCACACAGACTTAATTGTATACATAGAATACTTAACTGCATACAGATAGCACTTAACCGTGTGCATCACACCGTTAAGTATTCTCTGTACATAATTAAATCTTTTCTGCACATAATTAAGTGTTCTCTACATCACACAATTAAGTGTGTATAGAGAATATTTAACTGTGTGCATCACACAGTTAGGTGTTCTCTATACACAATTAAATCTTCTCTGCACACACTTAAATCTTATTTGTACATAGTTACGTGTTCTCTGCATCACACAATTAAGTGTGTGCAGAGAAGACTTAATTGTATACAGAGAACATTTAATTATGTGCATCACACAGTTAGGTATTCTCTATACACAATTAAATCTTCTCTGCACATATTTAAATTTTCTCTGCGCACAGTTAAGTGTTTTATACATCACACAGTTAAGTTAAATATTCTTTGTACACAATTAAGTCTTCTCTGCACACACACTTATATTTTCTCTGCACACAGTTAACTGTTCTATGCATCACACAGTTAAGTATTTTTTTCCTTTCCTTTTTCTTCTTCTTTTTTTCTTTTCTTTTTTTCTTTTTTTTCCTTTTCTTCTTTTTCTTTCCTTCTCTTCTTTTTCTTTCCTTCTCTTCTTTTTCTTTCTTTTCTTTTTCTTTCATTTTCTTCTTCTTTTTTCTTTTCTTTTTTTTTTCCTTTTCTTCTTTTTCGTTCCTTTTTTTCTTTTTCTTTCCTTCTATTCTTTTTTTCCTTTTCTTCTTTTTCTTTCCTTTTTTTCTTTTTCTTTCCTTCTCTTTTTTTCTTTATTTTTCTTTTTCTTTCCTTTTTCTTCTTCTTTTTTCTTTTCTTTTTTTAATTTCCTTTTCTTCCTTTTCGTTCCTTTTTTTTCTTTTTCTTTCCTTCTCTTCTTTTTCTTTCCTTTTCTTTTTCTTTCCTTCTCTGCACAGAGTTAAGTATTCTCTGGATCATACAGTTAAGTATGTACAGAAAAGACTTAATTATATCCAGAGAATACTAAATTGTATGCATCATACAGTTAAGTGTTCTCTGCACACAATTAAGCCTTCTCTACACACACTTAAATCTTTTTTTTTCTTTTTTTTTTGTTTTTTTCCTTTTTTTTTTCTTTTTTTCTACTTTCTCCTCTCGTAAGGCCGACGACGCCAAAAGGGGGCTGTGCCATGGTGGCAGCGAGAGGGGGCCCGACCGCAGCCACTTTATTTATTTATTTATTATTTTATTACAATATATTATTTATTTATTTATTTATTCGTTCATCACATATATATATGTATTTATTTATTTATGGATTTATTTATTTATTTTCCTTTTCTTTCTTTCTTTCTTTTTATTTTTTAATTTTTTTCTTTTTCTTTTCTTTTCTTCTTTTTTTTTCCTTTTCTTCTTTTTTCTTTCTTTTCTTCTATTTTCTCCTCCCATGAGGCCGGTGGCGCCAGAAGGAGGCCGGGCTGTGGCGGCCGCGGGAGGGGTTCCAGCCGCAGCAGCTTTATTTATTTATAATTATTTTATTTCATTAAAATATATTATTTATTTATTTATTTATTTGTTCATTCATATATATATATTGATGCATTTATTTATTTTTTTTTATTTTTCTTTCTTTCTTTTTTCTTTTTTCTTTTCTTTTCTTATTTTTATTTCCTTTTCTTCTTTTTTTTTCCTTTTCTTTTTTTTCCTTCTCTTCTTCCCTTCTTCTTCTTTCTTCTCCTCCCGCGAGCCGGCGGCGCCGGAAGGGGGGCCGAGCCGCGGCAGCTGCAGGAGGGGGCCGCGGGAGGCGGGGCTGCCGGCGGCGGCAGCCGCGGCTGGCAGCGGAGAACACCTCTCCTCCCGCTAGGCCGGCGGCTCTGGAAAAGGGCCGTGCTGTGGCGGACGTGAGAGGAGGGCGGTTTGTGGCCGGCGACGGCTGCAGAAGAGGGCTCATGAGGGGGCAGGGGCGGGGCCAATCCTAGCGGCGCGGCCGCGGGAGAGGGCTTGGGAGGGGGCGGGGCCGCAGGAGGAAGCTCGGGGGGGGCGTGCCGGGGCCGGCGGCAGCCGCAGGAAGGAGCTCGAGCGGGGGCGGGGTCGCGGGAGGGAGCTCGGGAGGAGGCGAACCGGGGCCGGCGGCAGCCGCAGGAGGGAGCTCGGGCGGGGGCAGGCCATGGTCGGCGGAGGGGGGTTTCTTTTTCTTCTCCTTCTGAGAATGGGAGATGAGGAGGGTAGGGGCATTTTCGGCCTTTTAAAAAAAAATAAAAGGGGCTCAAGGACCGGAAGTTAAACTTGGTAAATATATTGGACGGAAGATTTTAAGAAACATAGAGAAACTCAAAAAAGAGAAAATATTAAAAAGAAATATAGCTCCATGTTTCCACCGTTATTTAGTTTACAAAAATTTCAATTTGATTCTTAAGAGAACATCGTGTTAAAATGCTATTATAGGCCTATGTTTTCATCAATATCTTTGCAATTTTGATGCTTAATTAATATATAATATTATTTTTTAATTTTATGACGTTAGTATCGAATCTAATACCAGTTAGTACTATATCGATAGCGTATGGTACAGAATCTTTTTGACATATAAAACATCGATATCTCGGTTTCTCGTACCATCAAATTTGGATGGATATAAGGAACTATAATTATTTTAATATAATATTTAAAATTTAAATAATATAATTAATTTAATATATAAATAGTTAAAATTATAAATATACAAGCTAAGCACAAACAATGTTAATGATTAATTTAAAAAAAGCATATTGCGGTAGCAGCAAAGATAAATCAAAACTTTTTAGTTAAATATTAGGTGACATATATATAAATATATATATATAAATAATGTTAATAAATTGATTGAAAGTAACAAAAGTAATAACTGTTCAGTTCGTTTTTAGCTTTTGATGATAATAATTATTGGCTACAAGAGGACAAAGTTATAATTACTGGAGTTTGAAAAGCAGTTGAAAATAATTAATGGATTTGTGAAAAGAAGAAGAGAATGAACCGTTCTTTGTCGTCTTCTTTGTCTATGCAGCACCCAAGTGTCCGTAGTTTCGCTGAGAGCACCGGGGTTATCGTTATATTTTCCTCGCGAGAGCGCGGCGCGCAACCCTAAGCCGCCGTTGCCGATCAACCCCGCCGGACGTGCTCCGACGCCCCGCTGCCGCTATCATCTCTCCTCTCTCTTTCTCTCGCTGGGGCTGATGAGAAAGGTGGCCCAAAATTGAAGTGAAGATCGATTTTATCATTTCCCCTTAAGAAATTGAAGGCGTTATCGTCTATTGTGACCTAGAAACAGCTAATTTTTGATAATTTTGGTAAGGAACAAGTTGTAATCTTTCCCTCTCTTATCTCCTCTCTTTATATACCGTCTTTCATTAAAGATTAGAGGCCAATGCTGATTAAGCAGTTATTTATATTCTATAGGTGTTCGATTTGATCGATGCTAATTCTCTTGCTTTTTTTTGCTTTAGTAAAAAGTGTATAGGGTTTTGGGAGTCTTGATCTTTTGGGGGATTTGTGGTATATGGTTGTGGGAGTGGATATTTTTAGGGGATTTGTGGTCTGCTTGGGTCAATAAAAATAATCCTTAACTTTGTTAACATGTTACTAGAATGCAAATCCTGATTCTTTCTTATTTCTACAATCTTTCATGGATTGCTCGAGCAAGGAAACCATATACCTACTTACCTAGTTACCTCTGCGACATATTAATTTGAGAATAGTGTTGTTTATTTTCGATCTTATTTAGTGGTTTTATAGTGTCTGCTTAATTTATTTGTGGTGTTGATTTTTTCTTGATATTAGCGATTACTTGCTCCCATAATATTCTTGGTCAGTGGTTTTGCTTATTTATTTTTTGTTTTATCTGTCCTTTGCTAGAAGCAGTTCCTCCAGTGTTTCGTCTGGTTGTATATCTTGACTCCTTTCTAGTGTCCAAAATACCTTTTGCTGCCCATAGTTTCATAATTACATGCATTTCATATTGTTAATACCTTCAATTAATATCATCAAGCATTGTTATAAAAAGAAAATTTTTCAAATATTTCCAAACGTGAACACTTTTCAACTCACTGTTTAGACTGGTCCCTGTCGTAAACATAAGGTTAGGTCTTTTTCATCTTTCAATGATGCGAATACTGGTAGTGCCAACATTTACACATTCTGCAATAAATATCCAGATCAGAAAATCTTGGTGTTTTTTTATGGCAATGTTATAAAAATATCGATTTTCTTGAAGTGATCCACCTAATACTTCGCTTCCTTCTTCCGATTAACAAATACTTATGAAATTCGTTTATTTGGACTTGATAAGAATGTGAATGTATTCATTTGGTATTGTAGATTAGCAAGTTTCCATAATATATATAACTCCAATTAGTAAGGTTAAATATTGTTGGCTTGCAAACACTATTCATTATTGATTGTCCAATTCTTTAAAAGGATTTCTTCAATCACCCTGCAATTTTCCTCAAAAAACTCTTCTAAGGGAAACATTTATTGTCTATAGTGCCCTTTTTTCTCTTTTGAACTATAATGTCCGTTTTCCACCTACATGCTTTCATAAGAAAATGGAAAAATATCTTTACTGCTATACCTCACACATCAAGAAGGAATATTTAAATTGACAGGCATACCCTATTTTGGTAATAATTTTCCAAACTGGTTAGTGAAGCAGAGGTCAATTTTTTTTGTTATTTAACTTTACTGATGCATACGAAGAAGCAATTGAACTGCAAGTTAAATTTAATTTTAACTTTTCCATTACTTTCACCTGTTACCCTTTTATGTTCAGATTGAAACATTATGCATCAAGAATGCTTAAAAGCATGTACTCCTACCAAGAAATTATATAATAGTTGGAGGCTTGGGTTACACAAAGGCAAACCTCCAGATTTTTCTGTTGGCTTTATCTTGAGTGGCAATAAATATGAGAACCAGGGTTCGATCCTAACCTATCTCCATTGGAAAGGTAAGCTTTTAGTCTTAATTTTATTTGTTAGTGAAGATGTATGTGTATCATTTATATGAGTGCGATGCTATCTAGGACATTGTAATTATTATTTCAGTCTAATGATAGATTGAAATCTACCTTACGTTTGACTCAATTAAGTCTCAGTGGTGAGCCAATTTTCAGATTCTTATAAAAAATTCCTTACATTGCATAGCTATTAATCTAGGTTAACAAATCTTATATTTTAACTAAGTTATTAACTTATAAAGTTTTAAAATGCGAAACTCAATCCGGCAGGAATTCTGATCTTGTCGAGCCTTAGATTTGATCATGTTAGACTACTCCATAAATTTAAATTGATTAGGATTTTGTTATGCATTATTTTGTGTTGCTATATGGATGGTGAAACCTTTTGATTGAGAGCCCCCGCCATTATCTCTTTATGGAATAAAAGCAGACATGCTTGTTTGTCCCTGTAGCTGGATTTTGATTTTTATCCTCTAAAAGAGAAGTTGTAAAAGTTCTTTGTGCGAATTGCCACCTATTGTGGCATTGCTCTTGCTATATTTATTATCTTGTTGTTAATCCATAGATCCAAGCGTATCATGTACAATCTAATAATAAAATTTATTTGCACATAAATATTCCATATTTTGTATGTAATATTATTTGATGTAGATCTATTGGCTCATACAAATTGCACATAGTAGATCACTTGGGTTGACTAGTGATTCATGATTAATGTTAGTCTTATATGAAGGCATATCAGAGTTATGTGACTATTTTCATTAATGGTTATGAAAATAGGGTATGATTATGATCCTCCATGTTAAATTTGAAAAGAAAAGTAATAGTTCATGGGGTCATGATTGGTCGGGATTTTCTTAAATTTGACTTTACCCACTAGATCTTGAAGCCTCAAAATCTCCTCGCCCCATATTGGTGCATTGACCATGTACAATACATTGTTTCTGAGCGGACTAAAGGAATCCCAAGCAAGAGTAGATGCACAACCACAAGCTTAGTCTTGTAGATGATAATGGCTGCTTAAACTACTATTCGGTGGTGTACGGTCAGTTAGATTTTGGAACCAGCAATGTTCCCTTACCAAAATAGAAGGGGAACTTGGTTCGACCCTTTAAGTGCTACAAGTGATGCCTCTGCAAAATTTCTTATTGATGGATGAAGAAATCTCCTCATCATCTAGAAAGTATTGTTTTATAATTTTGAGTTTAAAGAGTTTGTTTATGTTATGAAGTGAATATGAAGACTATGTTGTTGTTGGTTCTTTTTTTGTTTGTTGAGTAGACAATACAATTACTAGATAAATGATCAAAATTAAAGGAAGGTTCTTTGGTTCTTTTTCTTTTGTTGCTTAGACTTTGAAAAAGTGATTTTGTTGTATATCAAAAAAAGCCAACCATTAGTTAAGATTTTTCGAGGTGATTTTTGTTCATGTTTAAAATCACGAAGCCATGGGAATATTGAATATTTCATTAATGATCAAAATTAAAATTCTTTGATTTAATTTAATCTATGTTCAATTCGAGTAATAAATGATTTCTTTTGTTAATTGTTTCTTCAATCTATAGCGTGTAATTTTTGAAAGAGGATGAGAACTATATCTCATAGACAAGGTTTGCTGAATCGGTACCAAGGGTTGTATTAGTTGGTGACTAGTTAGGTACGGTATAGGTCTGTACTGTGCCATTCTAGGGCATATTGAAACATGGAGGGGAAGGGGGAGAGGGAAAAGGAGAGAGAGGGAAGAGAGGGAGAGGGACGGGGAGGGAAGAAGGGGGAAATAGATTTGGACATTCTTTGGCCGACGACTCTTGGCAAAACATGTGTCTCCGGTGAAGCTCGGGATGAGGAGAGAGAAATCAAGAATGCCATGGAAACCCTAGATCGGTGATGTAGCTCCATGGATAGGGGGCAGGATTTTATAAATAAGCGGCTAAACTATCCCAGACCGGCGTCGATATGGTTTGGTATGGGCTGAACCCCATTGTTCGGGTTGGTTCAACAATCACTACCTTATACTATTTATTGTGCGAAAGGCTTTGATTGGGGCTGCATGTGAACCAACTTAGAAGCTTGAAGTCTCCTAATATCAATTGCATGCCTGACACTACAACAAGGAGCACAATTTCTTTATTTCTTCTATTTCTTCCATCTTCTATTACTTTATCTACATATGGGGCTGTAATGCTTCGTCGGAGTAATAGATCTCACCTCTTTTTGGTTTATTTCTTAATTTCCTTATATCAACCTTAGCGTACTTAAGGTTGTTAAATGATGATGTATTTATAATGGTGTTCTCCTAGAGATAGAATTACAACCTAAGCTCTTCCCTTGTTTGAATTTAAATAAAAATATAATTACCATCTTCTCCGTTCTCACATGCACCACACATGCCATGCTAAGATTAATATAATTTGGTTAATGTGGCCTAGGACCGTCTGAAGATGACTTGAACTAGGACTTGAGGGAGGAACAAGAGCTAGAAGTGCGGGGTCCAAGTAAAGAGAGCCCTTGCAATATCATGAGAGAGATAAGGGGGATAGGGGAGAGTGACATAACGGAGAAAGGAAGAAGAGGCGATTTGATCGATGAGGTTATGCTTCGAAGATCAACACACATTTAGAAGAAAATTGGATTGAAGAATCCTACATTTGATGAAAGAAATTCTCTCAAAAAAAAATCCTTCATTTGATGAAAGAAATTCTCTCTCTCAAAAAAAATTATTAATATCTTAAAGGCTGCTCGTTAAAATGTATTATGCCCATATTTTTAGGACATGATACTCTATCCCTAATTTGAGCATTTAAACCCGATACAGAATTATACTCGAAATGGGACTCAACAATAAGAAAATATACTAAAATTATTTTATTACAAATATGGACACTTGGCTAAAATTTGATACAATCCCTAATGAAAAATTTATAAGAAAATTTGTCTAAAACCTCTGAATCCTGTTCGCTCAAATGCTTCCTTACTACAGTCTTCACCCGCGAATCCGCTGCCTTCTCTGAGGTCTAGTTGGTTATAGTATCTATTGGTTGTACTCTGAGTTGCATCAGAGAGAGAGAGAGAGGTGGGCCAGGGATGGTGCATTGGGGGTTTCAGGCTGAAGCTAAGAAAATCTATCCGATATTAACTGTGTAAGCTTTTTTTTCCTTTTCTCTCTTCCTTTTGGGTTTAAAGGTCAAAAATTATAACAAAATCCTATGTAGGTAGGTATTAAAACATTAGACAAGCATCATCACTTCACATCATATTATATGGTTTGATTTGAACTATTTATTTTTAAATCATCACTTTTAAAGTGTTTAAACAAACTCATAACATTTTTTTTGTGACTCTCTTGAAGGAAAGACATGTTTAGCTATTATTGTCTTCTATTACAATGTCTTCCTTTTATATTACCAGTTAAAGTGCATATACGTATGCATATGCATGTCCATCCAATGAATAAATCATTAAGAAATTACTCTGCTATATACGAAAGGCATCTTGCCATTTGATTAGTTTAATGACATAAGTGCACTTCTATAGTTAGTGCATTATATTGACATGCTGGAACAACGCCTTATTTGATGCAAGAAGCATAGTGGACTAGTAAGTTCATTTCTTAATGTCAAGTTTTATTGTTAAACAACTATTTAACATTTTACGTAATGCTTTAAGAATAGATTAGTCATCAAGAAGTGTGTGTGCTTCTCATCAAGTTGTCTTCTAGGTTTTTGCAAGAATTGCACTTATGGTTTCATAATCATTGCATTTGTTGATAAGCAATATAATATTATATTCTCATCAGGCTTGACTTTGCAGTCATTTGATGATTGCTTCCCTAGGCTAACTAGAACATGCACAATCAACCCAATCAACAATCCATGTTATACACCATATATGTTGCAAGCTTGTGTGAATTTCTTGGCTCCTTTTGCAAACACATGTAGATTCATACACTGTTTATGAATGAAAGCTAGATGGGTCTTTGCCCAGCTTTCTCTCTCTCTGAAAAAATAAAGCTGGGCCACAACGTTAGAAAAAAGGTTTAGGGACAAATTGATAAAATTCTCTTTAGTAGTCACATTAATAATAAACAAAAAGAAATGATCCAAAATTTGGATATACTTTTGGTCAAGTTAGCTAGACTTGGAGATGATGACAATGGAAGCACTTGACAACATGTTATACATTTAAGCATCAAGCAATCAGTAATTGTAGGGTTCTATTGTCAATGTTAATGGACACGAGAAAGGAGCTAGCACATGATCTGGAAGCAGGTCTGTGCTGATTGCATCAGCTAACTTGCTTTCTTTCTAGTACTACATTACTACACCATCGAACACCTTGGTCTATTGCAATTGCATGCAACATAGGCTTTAGTGATGCTAGATCATTTTGATAAATGTTATATATCATCAAGCACCGGTGCAAAGCGAGTAAAGTTGCTGTTTTATAAAGTGTGTACATCATGTATATAATGAACAAATAAACATGTTTGTTTGTTGTTTATATATATGTATATATGCTTTTGATCCTCATAACTTGTGATATATTTCTCTCTTATGTTGTGATTTCCAGGCACAATCATATATACATGCTTCTAATGGAACATCACTTCAAACGTGTAAAAGAGGTGGTAACCATGTTCAATGTAATTGTTGTCCTAGAGTTTATCATAGAGGTGTATGCTTTGACTTCATAAGAAAATCTTATATACATGTACATGCTTACACACGCATATAGGATAGACTCCAAACTAAAATGTTAAATGATTGACTAAAGATGTAAAGATTCAAAAACTAATGATGGACCATCCAAATTGGAGATCCAAGTAGTTGATTTAATCTACATATCCAAAAATGCTTGGAATACAAAATCAAATGTTTTGGAGTGGTGGTATTAAAGGCAGCTGCATAGGCGCCTAGGCGGCTACCAAAAGTGCTTAATTTGGTTGAGCTGCCTAGTGCAAGGCTGCTTAAACCCTATGTATTTAAGAGTTTCATTTTCTATTTTCTTTCCTTATTGGACTCCCATATGAGATATGTGGGAGGGCAATGGATGGTATCACCAACCTAATAGCAGCTATTAGGTTGATCAACGGCAATTGACATGTGATCTGACAGTGACAATTGGAAATGATGCCTCAATGGCCATCACTAGTGCCAAGTTTGTGTATATTTCTTTCTTTCTTTCCTTTAAGGTATGCCATCTCGGTACCGGGCCCCGTATTGATACCGTCTTGTGACTATGTCGGTACGCCCGATACGAGGGCCGGTTCGGCATACCGAGTATCGGTACGTTTCCTATATCGCGTACCAGTTCAGTACCAGTATAGTATCGTACGTTCCATACCATCTGGTTTGATATGGTATTTCATACCTTGGCATTCCTTCTTTCTTTCTTTTTCGTCTTCTCCACCTCGTCCTCCGTCACCTTCTTTCTATAATTTTTTTTCTTCGTTTTCTTTTACTCCTACCACTAACCATTTTTCTGCTTGTTCCCCTTTTATTCTGCTTTCCTCCCCCATGATGGTTGTTGGCTGTGGCCCCGCAATCTGTTGGTTGTTGCTTCCTTCCCTCCCGCTTTTTGCTAAGTGCTAGTTGTTGTGGTGGCAACACTATTGTTGCTCTCCTCCTAGATTTTGTTCTTGGACTTTTTAATTGTGAATAATAGGCTTGATGCCACATATGGTGAAAAAAAGAGTGCATATATGATAAATGCACATGCTTATTTATCATAAGACTAGAGGTCTATATACTAAATCTTAAAGGGACTTCCTTCCTGGGTAGTCACCTAAGTGCCTAGGCAGTTCCTTAGGATGTATAAGGGGTCTGTGGCCTTGCCTAGGCAGTTTGAGAAGCTTGCTTTGGAGAATTATGACCTAAGCATCAAGTGGATATGAAAATGAATTGTGCTAGTATGTTGATATACATGATAAATTGAAAATTCACTTCATTGATCATGATCTACATATTATATACCATTACTAAAGGAACATATTTCAATGATTAGATATAGCGAAACATAATAACATGATATTACAATTGTAATTTTGCCCTTTAGTAATGGGCAAACTGGACGGTTTCGCCCGTTTCGAGCCATACTGGTGGCTCACCGGTACGATTCCGACTTTAAAAATGGCTCGCTGCTGGAGCTAGAGAAGAAGAAGAGAAAGAGAGAGCGAGCGGGGGAGGGAGGGAGGAGCGGCGGTGAACGTCGGCGGAGGGCCGGCGGAGGCCGCGGCCACGGCTAAAAAATTTTAAAATTTTTAAGTGAAGTGGGCAAACTGCTTGTCGACTTCACTTAAAATTTTTTAAATTTTTTAGCCGCGGCCTCCGCTGGCCTTCCGCCGGCGTCCGCCACCGCTCCCTCCCTCCCTCCCCCGCTCTCTCTCTTTCTCTTCTTCTCTGGCTTTGGCTCTAACAGGTTTTTTCTCTCGGTACGGGCCCGGTACGGAGACTCGTTCTGCCAGAGAATCAGTACAGTATCTGGTACCGGTTCCTCCGACACTGATCTTGGATTTTTGGAAAATGATGAAATGCATGCATTAGTCATTCTAATTTTCAGGATTTTTCTTTCACTCTCTGAAATGTGAATCCTTTTATGAAAGATTTAACATTAGTGCATAATCCTCTCCCCTTTATATATATATATGCATCTTTTTTGCCAAATTATTCGATAATGCGCTTCATTATCATTAGTGTAGTATGTCACTATGTTATGGCTATATAAATGGGATGTTTAGGAAATTTAAATGCATGCATTACTAGTGCTATGAGAACTAGTTAAACCATGTAGGTTGACCCGCTCAACTTGTCACTGCTAACTTTTGCATGTTCAGCCAGATCTAAGCCTAGAAAATTCCAAAACTTGATAATCTAATGACTCGAATTGTTTAACCCAAGATTTGCCACATCGCTGCATACCGCCCCGTACCAGACATTTCTTACTATACTGGTACTAATCTAAACTCGGTACAAGATGCGTACCTTGTCTCGGTATGCTGAACCAACCCCATATCGAGCGTACTGACACTATACCAGCATAATATGGGTATGGGGTCCGGTATCGAGAGGACAAACCTTGGTTCAACCGTTTGAACCACTTGTTCAAACTAATTTCAACCCATCCAAGTTGATAATGAATAGAAAAATCATTTTCCAACAATGCAAAATAATTCGCCTATTAATGCATATGTTGCCATGTTGCAGTGGCTTATGGCATGATTTGAGTCAGTACTGGAGGTGGAGCATGACGTGACCAAGAAAGAAGGTGACATGGTGGATCTTACTGCAAGATGATGGTTTTGACAGGAATGGAGGCGAGGCATTAGATCTCATGCAACAGATGATTAGCCTAATCTCGTTGAATCAGAGCAAGATGGATGGATCTGCTATGGCCTTAAAGGTAATGTAGCTGCCTAATCTTATGGTCTTCGAGGTGAAGCGGCTTAGATCTGGTGAAATATGGCAATCTCGCTGCCCATCTCCTAGTTTTAGGTGGTATGCTAGGGGAGGGATGGTGGGATGAGTGGTTCGATGTTAAAATGATGGGGGTAAAAAGATGATTCAGGTCACTCCACTGTTTTGGAGTTAGCAAAGAAAATATAAAGCATGGGCAGGGGCATTGAACCTTTCCTTTTTAAGTTCACTAGTTGACCTGCAGTCGAACCAGAAACCCTTAACCCAGATAACCCAGTGGTTTTGTCTAGGTTGCCAAGTTCAGAATATTTGCATTATTTATTCTAATTTAAGGTTCTTTTTTTTTTTTGCATTTGCACCCTTTGGAACTATAATATCTACTTGTTTATCCTTATGCATATTTGCACATTGGCACCATTAATTACTTGAATTGGTGCATAATCACTGTTAGAATTAAGAACTGTGTGCCAAAAGGGAATATCCATAAATATAATCTCGCAGACAATTATCTCCAGATAATTTTACCTACTATTACCATTTCATTCAACGAAAAAATATTATTATTTTTCGTACTAAAGATCTCGAAAGGAGGAAGATGCTTGAAGAAACTGTTGGAAGGAGAAAAAGATGCATGTAAAAGGCATCATATAGGGAAGAGGAAAGGCTTGGTCAACTTACCTTAGTCACGGAGTTAATTGGAGGGAGAATAGGTCATTCATTTCTTCAGTTAAGTCCTAACCTAGAGACTTGTTATGTTTATATGAAAGATGGTTGATGGAAGGGCCTATATGCACAGTTTACCATATTTACATGGTTTGATATACAAACATGGGTATGAATAATCTAGATATTCTAGAGGCACTCATAAATTTGTCAATGTGCTCATGCAAAATTGAATATACCTGCTACGAATTGTTTATTTTGGAAACTTGAATTAGATGCATGCTAAGATAGATGATGTCTGATTGGCGGCTATGATACACTGGTATGTGCAATGACTAACATCCTTTTGGATTGATATAGGTTGTGTTTATTAGGTAAACACAAATTTATGAAATGCATAAGTTGATATGGATTATATATAATCAGTGTCTTTGGCAAACTACATTAACAAGGACAAGAAATTTCCTTTTGCATAGCTATGCGCTCTATATTTTACAATTGATTGGATATAGATCTACCATGGCTAATGTCCTTATCCATATACATATTTATTCAGCAGATACAAATTTAGTTATGGATTTCGATCAGATACTAAAATTTGTATCCATATTTATTATAATCGGATTAGATATGAATTAGATACAAATTATCCATATTTGATTAAAGGAAACTGCTATGTGATTCCCAAAGGTACTTGAAAAGGCTGTAAACTCCATCGTTTGGGAAATCATCCAAGGCAAACTTGGTATTTTGAAACAAAAAATGGATAGAATCTAGACTTTAGTAATATTGTTATTGGTTCAAAGACATCCGGACATGAATTGGACAGTGGTGAGAAGAAAACAGAAGAATTTAACTAAGCTTCTAGTCTATATTGCTTTTTTTCGCGAAATATAGTTTAGAATTGAAATGGTTTATATATAAGAAAATTTGGAGAAGAATTTAAACACAAAAATCAGTTGCAATATCAGATATTTGTGTCAACAAATCATGCAAGTTTTAAAATACAAATTTGGTAAATTTTATAAAATCAAAATTAATTAATGACTACGGTTTGCTGTCATATATAATAAGAAATGAATTTAACTCATGATTTTGTGTGTGTTAAAGCAATGCATAGATGATTCATATCATCAACTGCTAAAACAACAAAAGTTGCTGTTTATGTTGTCATGCGGTCGAAAGCAAAGTGTTCTCATTGGAGCAATATGCGATGCATGAGGACTTTGGCATTTTTGCATTATTAGATATTTGTATAATCAAATTATTCATGTTTAAAAAGTAAATTTGGTGACTTTTGTGCAATCAAACTTAATGAAGTTTTGAGTATGAGCTATGGTTTGCTGTCGTATATAACAAGAAATTAATTTAAGGCATGGTCACGTACGTTAAAGCAACACAGATGATAGCAAATTGTCCACTGCATACCAAAGGTGTGGTTTATATTCGTTATGCAGTGTACCTCCAAAAAAAGTTTGGTATGTAGAGGAAAATAAAGTATTTTCATTGTAGGATTATGCGATGCATGAGGCCTCTGGAGTTTGTATTTATAATTGATCTCATTTGCCGTCCCACAATATCTTTCTTGCATCCATCCCATTTGAACATGGAGACAATGTTTTCGGTGCAGCACAGGTCTAAGTCATGCCTAACCACAAAACATCAAGTTTGATGAAGGCCTCTAGGAAACCCAGCAGAATTCACTCATTCTACTAGTCCACTCCAGTTTTAGAGGACCAAAAACTGTAAGTGCTATGAATGCAACCTCTTTTTTGCCCTTCCTTTTGAAATTTCATTCTTGTTGCCCTTATTTGCAAAATGAGGCTCAACTTTCCTCTTCATTATTTCTTGTTCCTTACTTTTGAGTCCAATCCTTGCTTGGTAAGGGCAACTGAGCCCAACAACCAAGATCCAGTTTCAGGGCTGAGCAAACCCCACTTGTGATGAGGCGCCTCTGCTCTCTCAAGGCTGAGTGAACCCCGCTTGTGCTCTGGCATGGTGCAAGGCTTTCTTGAATAAGTGTTTCCTTTCCCCATAATGAGCTAGGAAAGAAACTGACGAGTGGACTTCACTTGTGCTCCAGCATGTTCCTTGAGAAGAATGAGGTAGTTGGCCTTCTATTCTTTGGATTGCAGATCAAAGTGGAACTCGACCCTTAACATTTGATGCTGAAGGCTTTGGATGGATGGTGGAGATGCATAGATAGAAGTTTCATGGAAGCCAAGGAGGAACCTAGGGCAAAAGTTAGAAATTAGGAAAAGAAAGTGGAAATAGGTTGGAATTGGCTTGTTTGATATTTTTTGTTATCTGGAATTAGATTCCTCAAGGAATCTCTGAATCATGATGTGTCGAAATTTGAGAATATTTCAAGGTTTTCTTTTTTGAGATCCATACCATATTTTAGATGGATATAGATATAGATCTGGATTTGTTCAGACTTTATCTGACCCGTTTTCAGCCTTAATGCATGATAGTTAATTATGCACTGTGACATGGATATGGGATACTGATATAATGCATTATACATAAATGAATATAACAAATGTTGAAAAAGTAGGAAATGTTACAGCTAAGATATCACATTCTGTAGTTATCATTATCATTTGCATGTGTGAAACAACATCCATAAAGCATGGTGGGTCATCAAAATATTATGTTATGTACTTTATACAATTATTTGAACATCCACAAGATCTATCATTTAATCATCATTCAAATCCATAGAGTATATCCATAAATTAGGCCATAATTTTAGTGAAGCAAACTCCAAAATTTATTATTCGTCATTATGAGGTAAGCATTTATCAAAAAGGAAAAAATGAAGTAAATAAATTGTCGCCCCCCATTATTGGAGATATTGTGGAGATATATCTGGCGTATTCAATGTGTATCTGAAATCTTTGTCTTAATTTTGAAAAATAGGTTGCATAGAAGTATTTAACAAATATTGATATCTGATACCTTATTCGATATGGAAATGACATGCAATTGAAGTTTTCATGCTTCCTAAACTGTTAGCAGCTATTGAAATTTAGATACATGAGGATGCCGAATTTTCTTTTGAGCCTTCCTTTTTGTATATCTTTAATAACCATATATTATCAAGGGGCATACCTGTTATCTTATTCTGTAAAGTTGGTTGCTTAGGGAGATCCAAAGATGACAATTTTTATTGCCTATCTATAATGATGTGTAAGAATCCAAGGAGAATGAATCATTCTATTAGAAGTGACTCTTTGTACCACCATTAAAGGAACATTAATCCCAAAGAAGGAAAATGGATAATGTAAAGTTGAGAAAAAAACTTGTACTTATTCTTTTCATTTGTGGGCGATTTCTTAGTTGTGGCACCTAGTCTCAATCGCATCTAGTCTAGATGGTTATGTATGTATAAGTTTTGTATATCTGACTCGCTCGACTTTCTTCAAAACCCTTGACATTAGATGCTTCATGGAATTATTGTTGAACAGGAATCATAATTTTGGGGATACTTGGGGCTAAACCCCATCATAGGTGTTATGACTCCTGAAGATAAAGAGGAAGAATGCTTGATATCCCTTTGTTAACTTCAGATGACTCTCAGGATCTTTGACTGCCAATATAGAAGCTCTAAAGGAGTAACTGAACATTTTTGCCTCCATAGAAGTTTCTTGATATCATGGTCCTTGTTGAGTTCGTATCAGTGAATCTACCTGGAGGCATTAGTTGGCAAGGCTGTCTAATTGCCATGGCAAAGTTGATTCAAGCTAGACATTTTATTTTAACACAAATATCAGCATTACTTCTAATAAGAAAGATAAAACTTGCACTATCTTATGCAGTCTGCTAAAAAGATTCTACAAACTTCACCTCTATTCTGTCAGTCACTTGCAATGTTTACATATTCATAAAAAAAGTTTCATGTTTTTACTTATGGGATACATTTTTTAATTTGTCTAGAGCCGTCTCAAAATACTCTGCTCGACTGGCTCCTATATGTTGACTGATAATGGAGGATCTTGCAGCAAGAGAAGTGGTTTAAGCATCTCTCTTTCTAGTCCTAATGGTCATGTGCTTGGTGGTGGTGTTGGTGGATTGCTCATGGCTGCAACCCCTGTACAGGTAACTAGTTTGGACCTCTTGTTATATTTTATGCAACTGAGTTCTGATATGCTATTGCACTTTGGGCATGTGTAGTTTTGATAATACTTTGAATCTCATCTTGTGTCAATTTTCCCCATTTTTTCGTATTTGGACTTTTGTGGAGGTATTGAGTATCATTGTTTATTTGTAGGTGATAGTGGGAAGTTTCATGTAGAGTGGATGAACAGGGAAGGACAAAACCAAGACCAGCCAAGAATCAAATGTTGAACCTGAGAATCCAATGGAGTATAAAAAGAACACACCATCCGGTGCGCCGCCCAACTAAAATCTCACCTCCTCTGTCCTGGGAGGATGGCCTGGTTTGAGGCTAAGGGACATGTGGAATGCTCACATTGATATTGAGTTGAAGCTCATGCTGGTTATTTGTACCTAGACAGGTGGTGTGTATATGTGGCACTTGTAGGATGATGGGGAGCCTTAGGAAAGTAGCAACATTATGTGAGTCTTACCGATCTTGCATCTTGTTCCTTTATAATCTCATTTTTACTAATTTCATTTTGCAGAAGATGCCAACCATGTTGTTGCCTTGTGGTGTGAATTTTTTTGGTTATCTCTATTGTCATATTTAGCATTAGATGAGGTTATGTATTGCTTGTACATTATTGCTATGCTGTCTTCTACTTGAGATACTCTCATGAAATTAATCATGCAGGAATTCAGTTTCTTCCCTGTTGTCTCAGGCAGCAGTAAATTTTCACGATATCAACATGTGATGACAAAGCCTTTTTCAGTTTTAGTGTTGCCTGTAACCCATTTGAGTGCTTATCCTATCAAATTTTTAGTCAAGTCTTACATGTGCAATATTCGCACGTTATTGCAAATTTACTTTTGGTCATTTTCACCAGATCTAGTGGTATGCTCAGAGATGTGGTTCATTTGGTTTGTCATCATAATGTTGTCAGACTACTTGAATCTGGCCTATAATTTCAGATTTTTATGGCAGGCTTTTGTTGGTCCAAATTAAATTTCTATGTGGTATATATCCACTTAGATCTAGTTAGATCATGATTGGACATTGGGGGTCTAAAAACGATGACTGAAACCGTTGGATATGATCTACCACCTCTAAACTGCTTATACACCAAAATCTTGTGACTTAGAGACCCCTAGCCTATATACCAAGTGGTAAAAATACATTTATTATTTCGTATTTATTTAAACTGTCCAATTTTTAACCACTTGATGCATAGGCTAAGGATCTCCAAATCACAGTATTTTGGGTGTGTAAGCAATTTGGAGAAAGTAGATCACATCCAACAGCTAGGATCATCGATTTGGACCTCCATCATCCAACCATGACTAGACTGGATCTAAGTGGAGACCCACTTGACCAGGACCTTGTCTACCTAACCAGATCATTGATGTTGGACCCTTCTTTATTACAATTTGCAAATAAAGACATCCACTTTAATATTTGCACATCACATGTATATTTCTGCATCATTTGATGCATGTTATACATGGAAATCTAACATGGATGAAGGAATTTGCATATGTGCGATAAAATCCATAAAGCTTAGTGAGTCATCAAAATAACACAGTACATACTTTATACAATAGTATGTACATTCACAAACCCTATCACTTGGTCATCATTCAAATCCATCAACTATAATCCATTCTTTATATTACAAAATTAGTGACAAACTTCAAAATTTATTATTCATCATTATAAGGTCAACATTCATCTAAAAGAAACTGATGTAAATAAATCCTTGCTCCTCATTATTGGAAATATTTAGGGAGGCATCTGAGGTGTATTTAGGAAGCATCTAAAACCTTCTTTTAACATTGAAAAGTAAAATACTTAAAATAAGTATGTGGCATGGATCCTTGAAGTGTCCGACAAATACTCATATATGATACCTGCTGATATGGATGTTATGCAAATTGGAGTATCTATGCTTCCTAAACTTTCAGCAGCTATTGAATATTAGATACATGAGGATGCACAATTTTCTTTTGCATTGTTTTGTATGTCTTTTGATAACCATATTATTATTGAGGGGCATATATTTCTATTTTATGCTGTAAAGTTAGTTGCTTAGGGATATGCAAAAATAACAATTTTCTATTCCAATATATTTATATTTTTTAATGATATTAAAAAATCCAAATGATTGGCTCTACAATATTGCGTGATCTAAAATTTTTCTATTTTGACCCAAAGATGAAGGCAAAATGTGGTTTTACAAAATAATTCTTTTAGGATGAAAGAACATACAAGGAGAAGGAATCATTGTATTGGAAGTGACTCCTCAAGCCTCCATTAGAGGAGCATTAACCCCAAAGACGGAAGACAGATTATATAAGGTTGAGCAGGAAAATAGGGAAACTAATAGCGTTGTTAATTGGGTGATTGCTAACGTGGCTAGTTACATAAGGGCTATGCTGTGGGACTTTGCTGCCGTTGATAACCCCAGCTTCTGGATCTTCTGTATGCTGACTCTCGTGGATGTATTTATCCAAGGAGTATATAATACACTGTCCTGCAGAGAGAGAGAGAGAGAGAGAAACTTGAACTTAAACTAATGTTTGTCAAAATTCTACTACATTGTTTTGCCCTTTTTGTTACCCTAAACTATAATGACTCTGGAGTATAGATTCTAGGGAACTTATTCGTAATTCTACGACTTGGATTAGAAGTTGTCAAGTAAGTCAACAGATTAAAAAAATGAGGAAGAGAGGTATATGGCGTGCAAGGATGGTTATACTTTCATTATTTTCTTGCTCCCCCTTCCTCTATCTCTCATTGGTTTGTCCTTCTTTTAGGCCCCTAAAACACTCATCTGCAGCCCTCATAGATGATGTATGAGTATGGAGGTTAGGTGCTCTGTAATATCTCTTCAAATTTAAGTTGGGACTACTATAGCTGCCAATCTTCCTTACCTGCCTTGGATAAGTTATGAATTCCCCACAACTTAAAAGAGGGACTAACATGGAAAAAAGGGACCATAAATGACACTAAAACTCAACCATTGGTCAATTATACACTGTAAAACTTACAATAACGCTTCTTAAAACACAAAATGGCCAAAAATAGATCACTTATGTCTCAAAATCATCTCCCTAAGACTTAAAAAAAAAAAGGTCATAAAACAAGCTTATAAAATAAGCTAAATCAGTCTACACCAAACCTGAACCTTATATGCCATAAGGTGAAAATGAAGGTTTGAAATGCATGTACAATTATTTAGTTATGATGGACTGTTACCACAGTCGCATTATTCTTTATTAGGATTTCAATATTTCCTGGTAAGCCAAAACTTTTGTTACTATCTTTTTTTCCGAAGCAGTCTACTGAGTTCTTCTCAACGGTTTGCTCAAACCTTTCCCTATCATGGCTCTTTCGGAATGCGCCAAATTTTCTAAGCAACGTGGAAAAGTGCAGGGATTTGGTTCTTTGCATATCTTCATGTACTGATAGGAGGGATTGTCATTCCCTGTGAAACATAGTATATTACACATATTGAAAGCCTTTTATTGTCTTTTTGTTAATACCAACCTTATGAAACAAAATCTTTCAGAAATGTGTCTTTTCCATTGTTCTAGTATGTTTCTTTCTTTCCTTCAAGAGTGATTCCTTTATTGGGTGTGTTAAGGTCTTTTTATTTTATATGGTAAACTTCCATTTATAAACTATTCCAAGGACATTCATTTTGGCATTTACTTCTGTCCATAGTATGCTACTTTTGGAATCTTCCAAAAGAAGTTTAATTAGAATATCCTCAATTTTACCCAACTAACCCAGCTTGTCATGTTACTATTTCATATCATCACTGTCTATTATAGTATTCATATTGCATGAATCACAGAATCAATTTTTATATCATATATCTTGATGATACATTTTTACCACTTTACAATAATCTTAAATTTCATCACATGTTTGTGCTTGGGATTGATGTGGAGGACTAATTTGAGATATTACATATCTAGTTTCTTTTTTCTTTCTGACTAAACTTATAGCTACTTCATTTTCAGGATTTCAATTGAAATGGTATGTATTAGTATGTAAAATCTGGCACATTGCTGTGCATACCATCAAAAATTCAAGGGCTAATATATGCAAAGGCAATTTTATTGCTGGCACCATCTCAAACAAGAGCAGATTAGAGACTCAGAGTTCGATCTTACTCACCTCCACCTGCGAAGGTAACATGTGACAATTAACGTATCAAGCTTTTAATTTAGTGTATCTTTAAGAAATGGAAAGTTTTTGCTAGCTTGGCATGTTTGAATATAATTTCAGTTTGTTGGTAAACATGCACGTAATTAATTTTGACTTGGTGTGGGAGCAATGTTGGTCACTTTGATCAAATCTGTCTCAACTTATGAGTTTAGCTGTATGCCTCAATTAAATTCAATTCATGATCATTCAATTAAATTTTGATCATTCAATAAATTCAGACAATTTATGTTGGAACTTGTGATTCAGTTCTATAAATTTATCTAAATGATTATGACTTGAAAAGTTTGCATCATGTTAAAACATTTTTTGGGGTTTGCTAGCAAATGAGGACATGCTTCACCTTTGTAGGCTTGCAGTACTTTTATTTTTAGTTGATAAACCTTTTCTTGTATTTGTTCTTTTGTGGGGATATCTATGTGATTTTCTAGTCCTGGTTTTAATTTTATACTTTGTTCTATTTCCTTTGTACATTATTTGACCAATTGTTACACCATCCTATATTTATAATAAAAGTCTCATTTCTGTGTGGAAATCAGATAAATACATAGGACTCTATAATCATAGGTAGGAAATAGTATTGCAAATATTGGAATGTATTATGGTCCTCATCTTAGATACCCTTTTCTGGGTTCATATTAATGCTTATTCAGTGAAAGTTCTGATTATATGCAATCTTCATGTGTGCATTTTTTGTAACGGCATTATGCTGCATGACTTATTTAAATGCATTTATTATAAATTTGTAGCTTAACAGAATTCTCAAAAGGACATATTTGAATCAATGGCAATGGTTTGATTTGATTCATTGATATGAAATTACTAATACAAAATTGGAGTTTAATTTTTGTTTTACCAAAGGCTGTACAATTGTTTGTCATGTATGTTATTAAGGTTCATTGTCAGATGCAAGTTCTCTATATTAAATATATAAGAAATGCTTAAAATCCCAATATTTATTACAAGTGACTTAGATTATGTTTTGCTATTTGCATGTGTTTTTGGTTATAGTTAGATGAATTTAACTAATTGCAGATGTATGTGAGTTGTGTTACGAAAGTAGCTTTATTGAATTAATATGTTTGATGAAGGTTTATGTTACCTGACAGCTGATTTAATGGCAACGGTGCCACAATCATTTTCTGCAATTCAAGGATTTATATGTTTACCAATAAGACTGGTTGTCGAGACATAGATTCATGTTAAGGTAACAAAACTTGCTCATTTTACAGTCAAAGAGGGCAATAACCTCTACCTCTAGTGTGAATGATGGTATGTGACAGATTTGATAGGCAGCCAGAAAGAATCTTGATGAGATTTTTCATTTTCAATTTAAACCAACGTCTACAGGGAATTGGGTGCAGGCAATAATTGCTTAGTTAATACAAATTTTCCTTGTACCTTGGTTGTGGAATTTGTCACTACTAAAGGTTGTAAATGATTCATGGTCATTTTATTTTCCATAGAAATTTCCTGAGCTCACCTTTACCTAATGTATGATATTTGGATTCTAAGCCTTCCTCAAATAGGATCCAAAACTAGTTTTCGCATTAGCTCTAAACAAATGGTGAATGCAAGAAAATATAGACTTTGTTACCAACTTCTAGATGTGAAAATAATGAGCTGAAATTAGTACTAAGCACCTCTGTCTTGGCTCATCATTTGAAAGGGTTATCTGAGCTGAAGTCAAGCTTGACAATATACGTTTGGCCTTGGTTCATTTGTTAAACAAACTGTGCTTGAATGAGCCGGTTATTGAGCTGAACTGAGCTTTTATTTACTTTTGCAAGTCCAATGTGTTCTGGCTCATTCAGCCATTAGTTTAATTTTTAAAAGAAACATGGTGCTTAATAAAATATAGATGAACCAAAAAAAAATCGAAAAAGGAAAATAACTAAATCTAAGCCTATTCTGATACCTATCTATATTTGAATTTCTCAACAAGATGCTCATATTGGTCTGTTGCAATAATAAACTAATGAGTATTGAAGGATCAGAATTTCCACTGGAAGATGGTTTTGCAGTTAAGACTTGGTCCACATTACGATTAAAGGTAAGCCTACTTGAGATGATGAAAGTTGGAAAAATAATCACATTAAGTAACACTACCATATTGGGATCCCTAAAAACCAAGCCATGTTTAACGTTGTTTTCTCCTTTCAATCTGAAGCAAATGGTGGTTTATTGTTTGTAGAGATTGTTAAAGGGAGGTATGCCTTTGGCTGATGAATAAAGGAATCCAGCATTATTAAGACTTGCCACTAGAAGAATGCAGCTATATGATCATGTATATCATGGCCATCATATAATGCCATGTAGGTGATTGTTCTGCTTTTCGTCGTTGCTATAAATAGTTTCCTTGGGCTATTGGTTCTTGATGATGATGATCCTTTCCCATAGTCCTAACAATGAGCTGACAATTTAATTTATCATTCTTCCATGACCATAAAATGAGTTTCATACTATTATGCTGAACCATCAACATTCACTTTTATGTTATCATCCAAATGTTATTAATCGGATTGTTAGTTTGACAAAGCTGAGAATATTTGTTTTTAGCACGGTTTGTGAGTCCATGTTTCCGTTTTATTCATGAAATTTATTAACTTGTCACTTGTTTTGTTTTGCAAATATTTTGAGCGGCACTTGCATCTGTAAAAGTTGTTCCATTTATACTTATAGCCATACATTTTAAATGCAGGGCATGCTACCATGATTAAAGTCGCCAAACCCAAATATCATGATGCCTTGACATAGAGCATTGAGAATCCACAATGCCTATAATGAGGAGCATTGCTGTCCAGTGCTTATTTTAATTTATGTAAATGTTATCATAAGTTAGCCAATCATGAACATTAGGATTGTAGTTTATGCTACTTATTTCTTTTTTTAACTATATAATATACATTTTGGATTTAATATATATTACATTTATCTTTTGTTTAAGAAATTTTCATTTGTTAATACTAAATAAATTTTTCAACCCCAAAAGCAGGGGAGCTTTTGGCAGGAGAAGTATTCACCAAACTCCTTGATGGAGGACTGTTGGCAGTCAAGGCTTTCTGCGAGGGACCCTACACGAGGACAACTAAAAGGTCGGATTTTCACCATGGATGTGCTAAGATGACATGCTGATGAAGCTTGCCATGGTACTTATGGGAGAGACAAAAAAGTTCGAGAAGGTAAAAAATTGCAGCTGCAATGTTGTTGACATATGCATATGGTACTTGTGGAAAGGAATATTGGGAAGTATTGTCACCTTTAGGAAAGACCCATGATCTTAAAAAATTGGCACAGCAATTTTGATGTATACATATGATACTTGTGGGGAGGCTGGTCACAATGCAGTCATCAGAAGAAGATCCAAAAATGTAAAAGATTGCTGCAATATCTGTTGTGCGTGTCTAATGGTACTCGTGGAGATGACTCCTGAGAAGTATAGTCGGCCCCTCTTAGGGGATACAAGAATGTGAGATTTTTACTGCAATGTTTGTTGCCATTTATCTTTTTTTTGTATGTGTGTTTTCTTTTCAATTTCTGTACTTACGATGGAATTTGATGTTACAATATTGTTTATCTGTTCTCTAGCTTGAGACCTAATTAGTAATCAAATCATTTTACTCGCCAGCAGACTTCAGCAGCACCTCGTCCCTATTTAACTACCACTCATGCTTTTCAATCTCCTTTTTGCTTGTTGTAAATTGAATATGCTTTACTATGCATTTTGTTGCCATTGAGTTGTTGCAGCCGTTGCTGTGTGCCTGAGTTTGTTGGATCATCTGATCTCATGCACTAAGTTCACGACCTCTGCTTATTGACAATCTATTATTAGACCATGGGGCCCCAGTTTCTAATGCATTTGAAAGCCTGTTGAAGTTTCCTGGTTAAATTTCATCATAGCAACATTGCAGGAAACAAATGCCACATTAAATCACGAGGTGTCATGCTCAGAACTGCTTCCTTGCACCTGTTCGGTGTGTAGTTTATCGGCCGATCAATGCTCTTAGTTTGGCAGATCTTGCACTAATCTCATGCTGAAACATGTCTGATACCTATATGTTTTGATTGCAATGGCATAACACTAATCTTAGTAACACTACTTTTTATCCATATGTGATTTAAGAAAGAATAAACTTTTTCAATGGTGTACATGAACGAAGTTACCATCATACTAATATGCCTCGCTTTTGGTTCAATTAGATTACAATTACACACACAAAAAGAATGAAACAAAGCAGGATTCTTCTTAGGAGGGCCCAAAATGGGCAAGAAAGGGCGAACAAGGAGGCTGGTTGCCTTCCTCCCACCGCAAGCCTCCGCCGTCCTTTCTTCTGCGGCAACCCCACCAGCCATTGCCGACCACTGCCCTCTGCTATGTCCCTCTCTCTCAAGCATTTTCACGTTAGGCACTGCCAGCCTCATCATGATCATGCCATCATCTCTTTCTCTAACACTATATATAATAAGAAATAGAGAAATATTACATCTAGAAGATGCTTAAACACAATATAGCTAATCATTAGTGGTTGTGCTTTCATTTTTAAATAATATTGTAAGCATATAAATATAATACAAATTATTTTATAAAATATTAATATAATCTAATGATCTGCGCAGCTATACTTAGGGTACAGTACTAATAAGAAATATTTTTTATTAATATCAGCCTACATTAAGCAAATATAATTATTAATAATATCATTAATTTTTATATTAATTTAGATACTATGGAAAAATTATTTATTTAATATGGTTTAATAAACTAATAAGCTTTTTATTAATGAAAGAGTTCTATTTATAAAGTTATTAATATGACCAACCATATGGTGGGTTATGCACAAACAGAGCTATCATTTTAGTGTGTGTGTGTGTGTGTGTGTGTGTGTGTGTGTGTGTGTGTGTGTGTGTCAGATTAGATGGAGACCTAGGCAATTGTACTCCTCCTTCCCCTCCAAAGTTTTTCAAAGTTTGCAAATTATACATCTAAATTTTGGATTTTAAAGCTTGATTTTAGTATAATAGTAACATGGCCTCTCAGGCGACAACCAATTCGGTCAGATACTCGGCCAAACCCAAAAAAAAAAGAACCTGGGCTCCGTAGCTCATGAATGTATGGCCCTTCTTGCACCCTTTCCAAACTTTCTCCTCCCTCTGTCCCTCGCACGCCAACACAATGCCTCTCCCTCCTCCGATCCCTCACTCGCTCCAAAGCCCTCCTCCCCGGAAAACAACTCCATGCTCTCCTCATCTCCTCCGGCCTCCTCCTCAACTCCTCCACTTCTCTCCCCCTCCTCTCCAAACTCGCCACTTTCTACTCCCTCTGCGGCCACACCGTCCACGCCCGCCTCCTGTTCGACAAAACTCCCACGAAGATGAAGACCCCCTTCCTCTATAACGCCCTCATCCGAGGCCACGTCCAATGCGGCGTCCACAGCGACGCCCTTCACCTCTTTGCCCACATGGTCTCCTCCGGCCACCGCCCCGATAACTTCTCCTATCCTTTCGCTCTCAAGGCTTGTAGCGATCTCTCGCTGCTTCATATGGGGAGTGTAATCCATTGCAAGGCACTGGTTTCCGGGTTTGGTTCGGACGAGTATGTTCAGAATTCTCTGATGGCTATGTACATGAATTGTGGGGATAAGGAGGCGGCGACAATGCTGTTTGATGGAATGACCAACAGGACTGTTGTTTCTTGGAACACCATGATCGCAGGATACGTGCAAAATGGGTGCGATGAGGAGGCAGTTTTGATCTTCGATTGGTCAGTGGGTTCTGGTGTGGAGATTGATCGGGCCACGGTGGTGTCGGTGCTACCGGCTTGTGCTCATTTGAAGGACTTACGGAGGGGTCGACAGGTCCATGAGTTGGTGAAGGAGAAGGGATTCGGAGGGTATGTTCCAGTGAGGAACTCTTTAATTGATATGTATGCAAAGTGTGGGAGCTTGGAGGAGGCAAGAAGTGTCTTCGATAATGGAATGTGTGAGAGGGATGTTGTCTCATGGACTGCGATGATAGGAGGATATGCTCTAAATGGAAGGGAGAGAGAAGCCCTTGCTCTTTCTTGCCAGATGCAGTTGATGGGAGTCGCACCCAATTCAGTAACGATGGCTTCTTTGCTCTCAGCTTGCAGTACATTGGCATCTATAGAGCATGGCAAATGCATTCATGGGCTGTGCATTAGGCTGAGGCTTGAATTGGATATCATTGTGGAGACTGCTCTTATTGACATGTATGTCAAATGCAATAGCATGAAACTGAGCTTGCTGGTGTTTGCCAGGGGGTCGAAAAGAGCAGGGACATGGAATGCAGTTATTTCGGGGTATGCCCGACATGGGCGGGCAGGAGATGCTATAAAACAATTCAAACTAATGCTAGCAGAAGCAATACGACCTGATTTCGCTACGATTGCAAGCCTCCTTCCAGCTTATGCAGAATCTGCAGACTTGCAGCAAGCCAAGAATATACATTGTTACTTATATAGGATGGGCTTCACTCGGAGTTTTGAGGCAAGCACTGGTTTGGTTGATATCTATGCCAAGGCTGGGAACTTGGACATGGCTTGGGAGCTCTTTGATAAGCTACCAGTAAAGGACTTAGTGTCCTGGAGTGCGATGATAGCTGGGTACGGAATGCATGGGCATGCAAAGACTGCGATTTGGCTTTTTGATCGGATGGTGGAGTCTGGAGTAGAGCCTAATGAGGTCACCTGTACTTCTGTGCTGTATTCTTGCAGCCATGCTGGTTTGGTGGATGAGGGCCTGGGCTTGTTTGACAGAATGCTAAAGGTGCATGGCATGAAACCGAATGTTGATCATTATGCGTGCATTGTAGATCTACTAGGTCGTGCAGGTCGGCTCAAGGAAGCGTATGAACTGATCAGAGGGATGCCTTTTGAGCCAAACCATGCAGTGTGGGGTGCTCTTCTTGGTGCTTGTGTGATCCATGAGAATGTGGACTTTGGAAAATTAGCTGCAGAGCGCTTGTTTGAGATCGAGCCAGAGAACACAGGGAATTATGTGTTACTGGGGAATATCTATGCTGCACTTGGGAGATGGGAAGATGTGGAATCTGTGAGGAGAATGATGGTGGAAAGAGGGTTGAGGAAAGAGCCAGGGTGTAGTTTAATTGAGGTCAGGAATGTATAGCCATGATGATGCTAGTAAAAATTGTCAAATTAGATTGTCGAGTGGCTTTGGTAATTATTTTGTTCTCTAAATGCTTGTTACGGCAAACAAGGTTGTAGATTATTCAGCAAGGGTATTATTTCTGATGTTTCATTATTTTCTACAGCCTTGGTTTCTGTATAGTTCCATGTTTCCAAATTATTATTACTTTGACAAAGTTATTATCGTCAAATTATTGATGGTTTGTGGAAGACATTGGCAGTGAATATTTCGGTGAATTACAAAGAACATCGTTCTTTGATGTTGATGTTGCCGGCAAGATGTTTCAGATACACTATATGATATATGATATATGCAATTATGGATGAGCGGTACACGATGCCTTTATTTTGAAGGATATAGCCTTAACAGCTTGCCTGGATCAGCAGGGCTCCTCTACATCCCACAGATATTTGATCTCTTCTTGTGTTTTATTGAAGGGACAGGAAGCCTTAGAAAACCCCAAGATTAGTTGGAGCCGGTCATTGTGGTACCAAAAGGCTGCCTGATTCCATTTGCTAGCTTCTAAACTGCAGGCTTTGGATTTGGCGTTACGTAGGGATCTTGAAGAGTTAACCAGTGACGTAGGAAATCTTACTGACCTTCACCACCTGGATCTTGTGGATCCTGGACTCGAGAGCCTGGGACCAAGAGGCTGCTTCGATTTTTTAAGGTGATATTTGGTTGCAGATAAGTGGGAAAGGAATCTCTTGTATTGTTGAAAGGATTGGTCTATTCCACAGAATAGACGTGTTTTGATATTTGATTGGGATAAGTAAAGAGAACAAGTGGAGGGAGCAAAATGCATTTAATACGCATTAAACTTTATGATTGTTTGGATTTCACATTTTTTTTAATGTTCATAGTGTAGGAGGGCAATATGGTAGCCGAAAGGAATAGTGAGTGTAAGTCTATTTCATCATTTTGGTGGCATAGGCTTAAACTACGTGGAGATATCCTCCGTGGAGTTTGTTCAAGCTTATCCAAAAAAAAAAAAAAAAAAAAAGGTAAGGGTAAAGATAAGCGACCTGTACTTTAATATAAGCTAGTAAATTCTATGTAAATGAGATATTGATGAATTTTTATCAAAAGAATATGAAGCAATACATAACAAGGAAAGGATGTATAAATAATTGTATTAATGAAGCTGTAGATGAATGAATGAATGAATGAAGGTAACTTATTAACTAAAGAACTTGCACCATGCAAGCATTTATCCATTTAGACAAGCATTACAGCAGTCTGATTTTGCACAGTTTATTAAAGCAACCTCGTCAACCACTCCAGGGTTGCAAACATATGCACAAATTTATCCTAAGCCACACCCAACTTACCATCAATCATTCAACCAAGATTTCCCTGATTTGAAGAGTATCCAACTTCTTGGGCCTTCTGTAGTTCTTTAACAACAGAGAGCAACAAACAACGCTAACCGATGAAGCAGCCATTGCAGCACCAGCAATCCATGGTGGCAAGCGGAATCTAGAAGATGGGAAAAGAACCCCGGCAGCAATAGGTATGCCCATGATGTTGTAACCAAGAGCCCAGATGTAGTTCATGTGGATCCGTGAGAAAGTTTTCCTCGAGAGATCAATTGCAGTTATTACATCCTCCAAGTTGCTCTTCATAAGGACTATGTCAGCAGCTTCAATGGCAATATCCGTACCAGCACCTATGGCCATCCCGACATCAGCAGAAACAAGTGCCGGTGAGTCATTGATTCCATCACCAACCATGGCCACCGTCAAGCCAGACATCTACAATTAACATCAGCACGATATTAGTAGAATATTTGTACAATGATGACTTTGACACAACCAAGTCAGAGTTATCAGATTTCTAATAGTTGGATGTCTGTTTGTCTATCTGCACCTCTGTATATACATATATACATAGATGAATGCGAAAGCACTAGACAATGGTGATAAACATTGGATAGGTTATCTGGATACCTGTAGTTCCTTTATTTTCTGTGCTTTCTGCTCTGGTTTTGCTTCAGCAACAACAGTATCGATCCCAACTTCTTTGGCGATCGCATTTGCAGTACCCCAGTTATCCCCTGTTACCATAATGCTTTTCACTTCCATGGACTTAAGAAGAGATATCACATCTTGGGCATTGGGTTTCAATGGATCAGAAACTGTGATTATTCCAACAACTTCTCCATCCAACGAAACCATTATTCCTGTCTGTGCCATTTCCTCAGCTTCAGCAAGAATTTCACGGGCTGCAACAGGGACACGGATGCCTGAGTCCAACATCAAGCTCTTGTTGCCCACAATTATTTCTTTGTTTCCAACCGTTGCTTTGACACCACGGCCTGTTACAGATATAAAGTCTTCTGCTTCAGGCCACAAATGGTTTTCTTGTTCTTCTTTGAACTTTTTGGCATACTGAACTATGGCCTTTGCCAGAGGGTGCTCACTGTTGACCTATCCAAAATGCAGCATATTGCAAGGTATTACTGACAAAAGAAAGTAACCCCTGGATAGGAAAGTTTTGACTTGTAAATTATGTCTACTAAAAAGAAATAACTAATAATATTAGAATGTCAGGGGAAGAAGCTGGCATTATGAAGATAGAAATGTTGAACAAGCACCATCAGCTACCTGATAGCAATTACCAGTTCAGTACCTTAAAAACAGAGGCTTCTGTTTTAAAAGCATGCAGAATGCTGCAAGGCGATAATTCAGTCATGATAGATAACACTTCCGTTGGGCTTATTGACATTGTTCTTTATATGTTAAACAAAGCCGCATGCAAGGGATTGCATGATATTCCATGAAACTACATAATAAGCTTAAACCGTTATTTAAAAAGAATTGTGGAAAAGATAACCTACCTCAGCCGCTGCAACATATTCATAGAAGTCACGTAACAACATATGCTTCAGGAGCCTTGTGCTAACAACAACAGGCTTTCCAGTGGTAAGAGTGCCTGTCTTGTCGAAAACAACACAATCGACCTACAAAGAGTAATGTCCAGTCTCTGTTATATAATTGCTTAATATTCAAAACTTCAAAATACTTCAGCACCAAACATAAATATTTGCTCAATAATTTAAATTATCAGACAAGCAAGTAATGGCAGATTAGCTGCACCTTCCAAGATGATCTTAATAACTCATATCAAAATATTACATGGAATTAAATTCCTCAAACAACAGCTAGTTAAAGGTTTGCTGGCAGGTAATAACAATCTGATGTATACTAGAAAGTTTGCATGTGCCAGAACTTCTGAAGTGACCCTATCTTAGATTCGGGATAGAATATCGAAGAAGAAAGAACATGTTTTATATTCATCTGAAATTGGCATGACTGACCCACATACTCAAAACTATGCTAACCACAGGATAGTAATCCTTCTATGCTTCTATCAGATTTATACTTCTATTTTCACCTTGTTTGACATTAGACTGACATATTTATTTATGTAATGTTGCTTGACAATCTCAAGCTTATGCTGTACCCCAACAAAGAAGCTATACTCCATATATCTGGATTCATCTTGGTAAATCCTTCTTCGCTCTCTCTTCCTATCAAGGCTACATCATCTGCCAGCTCAATACATTTCATATCCTTCTGACAACTTCCTTTTTGGTCTTCTCAGGCCATTTATGCTCTATAATTTGTTACCTACTTTTCCTTTGAGCTACAAACTTGTTAGTCGTTTCTCCTAATTTTTCACTATTTATCCTTTAAAATCATCATAGATTCTTACATATTGGACCCAAAACCTACAATATAACTGAAGAGTGGAAATAAAAAAATGCTGTGTTCTATACTAAAAGTTCAGGGGGAGAACAGGTGTAGTGAAAATTTTCAAGATTCTGGTCCCATAAGAAGGGAGCTTTCTAGAATATGACAAAATATCCACACATCTTTCCTTAAGTTCGATAGGTTTGTTGATCAGTAGAATCTGACCCAGTTTCTCATCGAGTGAAGGGTACGAAATCAATCAGATTGATTTTTTTGTTTGGAAATTCAAACTTCTCATTCAGGCATATGTAGAGTTTCCACCTACAAAGTTAATGCAAAATCATATTTAAACTTGTAGAATGGATTAAAACATAACTAGAATACATCTGTTCTATCAAGCATATATGAGACTTAAGCAACAAAACTAGCTTTTTACAACAGAGTAAATAAAAGACTAAATATAACTTGCAGGATACCATTTTAATGAGCTCCAGTAAAGGGAAAATATTACAATATGTGGAGTAATAATATAATTAATCATGTGGTTGTCAATACTGTTGTAAATGCTGTCTGCTACAAGTTTAACCAATCACTGTGCATATAGAATTATAGAAACCATAACAGATGGATGCTATCCCCGATGAATAAAATGCCAGAAAAAATTTCACTCAAGTAATAAATCAGACAACCCAGCAAATGATCTGTGCAAACAATATTCTCACAACCTCTTCGTGTTGCAGAAATCAATGAGATATAAATTGAACTTGGGTTTTATAATGGTGTCAATCACAGCATAGTAAAATGCTAGACCAGTCACCAGGGAGCATGTGCAGTGATGATTTAGCAGAGAGTATTCAACTCCACAAGATTAACATCAACAGGCGCCTTTCAATATGGAAAAATCAGAAAGGTTATACATGCAGACCTTATGTGCACTCTCCAGTGCTTGCCCCCCTTTAATCAGCACACCTTGAGAAGCACCAACACCAGTTCCAACCATAACAGCTGTTGGAGTTGCCAGGCCAAGGGCACATGGACAGGCAATGACCATAACTGATATGCCGAATTGTAGAGCAAGTTCAAAGCTATCCATGGAGGACGGTATCCAGGACTTTGGGTAGCTACTGAACTTTCCTGCTAAAAACCATGCAAGCCAAGTAAAGAATGCAAGAATGATAACCTGCACAAGTAAAAGCATGTAAACATCTTTAATCCAAGATATCTTAGATATTTGTCCATGACTTGTTAAAAGTAGCTTTAGCTTATGAATGTACGTGAGTGTGTGTGTGTGCGCGCGCGCGCGCGCGTCATTTTATTTGCTTAAATCAGTGATAGCTCAGCGAGCCAGTGTGTCAATAACCAGTACATTTATGATAGACAATTGGTAGTTTTCATAAAAAATGTGATTATAGATATAGACAGACAGATGATAGATAGATATATAGAGAGAGAGTTTAGATAATGTTTTTTTTTTCTAAATTTTATGATTTTGAAGATAAGGTATTTAGTTATTTATAAAGAATGTCAATTTGGTAAAAGGTAATGCCTCAGGTGCCATTTGCCAATTTAGAATATATTAATTAGTGGAATCAAGATGGTATACAGAGGGGAAAAACAGCTTAGCATCTTGTCCTGAAGAGAGAAAACACAAAGCATAATAAACAGACATCACAAAAACTCAATAACAAGGATGTATCAACAATGAATCACAATCAAGAAGAAAGATGTCTGGTTGAATATAACTTCATAAACTTTTTGAGATCAGTATTAAAAAAGTTTTCACCTTCTAAATAATCAACCTCAAAAATTTGGAGGACCTTTGACCCCTTAGTAACAGTTGTTAAGTGACTAGGAAGATTCAAGTGTTCAGTGCAACACTAGGGAAAAAGCCACTAAACTACTTAATTTATTATTTTGTCATTCAGGAGTTGGGACAGTTCAGAGCAGTGGACCGCTCTATACCAGAATAGAAGGTTCCACTGATAAACAAAGAGGAAAGAAAAGGAATTGCAAATTTACTTACGAGAGGCACAAAATACTTGGAAATGCGATCAGCGAACTTCTGCACAGGGGCTTTGGCCATTTGTGCTGATTCAACAAGACGAACAATCTGTGATAGAGCATTCTCTGATCCAACATGAGTTGCCTGTACATGCAACACACCATTTTCATTCACAGTCCCACCAATCACAGTATCACCCTTCCTCTTTCCAACAGGTCGTGATTCCCCCGTTATCATGCTCTCATTGACATAGCTCTGACCCCATATAACAAAACCATCCGAAGCTACCTTCCCACCAGGTATTACTTTAATCACATCGTTCTTTTGTATTAGTCGACTATCAATCTCTTTTTCATTTATGACATTTCCTTCATTGTCATAAGTTAAAAGTGTTGCAGTTTCTGGTGCCAAATCCATGAGTTTGGCGATGGCCTCTGATGTTTTACCCTTGGCCAAGATCTCAAGATACTTTCCCAGAAGGATGAACGAGATAAGCATTGAACTTGTTTCAAAAAAATCAGTCCCCTTGAAATTTTGTGAAGTTGCTGCTCTGAGCACTGAGTAGATTGAATAAAAGTATGCAGCATTCGTGCCAAGGGCAACCAACACATCCATATTAGCAGATCCATGTCTCAACGCTTTGTAAGCACCGGTGTAAAACCTTCTGCCGATTATAAACTGGACCGGGGTAGATAAAATCCATCTCAGAAGCTCTCCAATGCTCAACATGTTTACAACTTTCTTATCTAGTCCATGCTTGATTCCTGGTATATACATAAACACCATAGAAGTGAGAAACACTGGGATTGCGAATACCAAACTCCAAAGAAAAGATCGATAGTACTGCTTTATCTCCTCATGCTTGTGAAGTTCCCTTCCCCCTCCTTCTGGGTATAGTGATGCCCTGAGACGCCCAGACCCCGTTGATTCAATAATTTCAATGAAGTTCCGAGGACCTGTCTGATCTGACTTGTAAGATACAGTAACTTTGTGAAGTGCAGGATCAATGTTTACATCTTCAACTCCAGGGAGTGCTTGTAGAGAATTTTTAACCATAGACATAGATCTTCCATCAAGTTCTCCATCAACTCTGAGCTCTACTCTATTCCTATCTTCCCCTGTGGTAATAAGTATAGATTCAAAACCGGTGTCTTTAACTACCTCCATTAGCTGGGTGGGGCTTACAAGCTTAGGATCATAGCAGATCTCTGCTTCTTCAGTTGCCAAGGCTACTAAAGCTTTCCGTACACCAGCAATAGCTTGCAAAGCAGATTCAATGGTACTTGAGCAAGATGTACAAGTCATTCCTTTTATGCGCAATCTACATATTAGAGTAGGCTTTTCTTTAACCTCCTCTTTGATTAGTGCAGCTTCAAATCCAGCATCATCAATAGTTTCTCTAATTGTATCCTCCTGGAAGATGCAAGCATTCATGTTATTTAGATTCCCATAGAATCCGGTTTTATGAATAAAGATAAAGCAAAAAAATGCGATGAACAAAGATGAAGTTCACTCTCCAAATTTAGAAGAATATATCTGACTTGTGATTAAGAAAATGTCCAGAATTTAGGTAGGCATGATACAACTGATTGATTTACATGATGCACAGCAGAAGAATCCAAAAAGTGAAACGACTCCAAGATGTCAAAAGATTATGTCCTGGCAGGAAATTTTGACATTGGTTTTATATATAAGAATTACACATACGATAAAATGTGGTTCTGGTATCACTATTTGACAATGATACATTTTAAACATACAAGGTCAGACATTAAACTCATATAGACACATCTCCACCAAATCAAAGCTCAATGTTAATTTTCCTGTTCCATGCATAGAGGTATTAATCTTCGCCCAAATAATTGCTTCTTAAATAAAACGAATCATAAGGATTTCACTTAACTAATAAAGTTTTACCAAGTCCATTTCTACGCTTCAAGCTTAAGTTGTAATGGATTCAGGCTACACTAAAGTCCAATTTATACTAGCCAAACGTTACCCTAACTAACCATGACATGTATGGCGGTTGTGGGACCATTGCATCTGTAACAATCTAGTATCTCACCCAAAAAAACAAGCCAAAAAATATTATTTGGATTTTTTGATCCTGTATAAGTACCCAAGATCTCCTCGGCGAATAACCGATGTGAGACTAAACATACGCTTGCCTGGGTACTCACATACTCCTCCCGTTTAAACTCTAACATTCTCGACAAGCTAAGAGTTCAAATTCATTCAAATTTAATCACAAATACTACGATCGGCCCGTGATCAACCTCCATAAATTCGTGCTGCAGTGTCTCCTAGTTCACATAGACTATGGGCCGAGTTCGTTTTGATATATTTGTAACAATCTAGTATCTCACCCAAAAAGCTAGCTAGGTTTCTTCATCTTGTATAAGTACCCAAAATTTCTAAGGGAAATAACCGATGTGGGACTAGGTTCACGCTCGCATAGGTTTTCACAAACAAAAGAAAAGGAGCAGTATTGATACATGTGATTCTGAACTAAGCATGATATTTTCAAAAGAAGGGGAAAAAAAGAACAGATTGATCTCTTCCAGAATCTGACCACAGCTCGAAAACCAAAGATAGATTAATATCCAAAAACCTTAACAATTCTGAAAAACCAAAGGTGTTACAAAATCTGACAATCAAGCCAATCCAAAATTCAGTATCAACATACACAAAAATAAAATCGGGAGGATATGCAACATAGAAAAAGAAGAGAGGACTCACAGAGACGAAGGCGGGATAGAAGATGACTTGGACCCTGGCGTTGAGAACGTCGACGGCCGCATCGTGGATACCCGGCAGCCGCTTGATCGCCTTCTCGACCGATCCGGCACAGGCCCCACAGGTCATACCGAGCACGGAGAATAGCGCCACCTTCTTCTCCTGCTCGTCCTCCTCCTCCTGCGGCGTCGCCCCGGAGTCGTCGCCGCCGCCATTCGCCGCGGCCGAGGCCTTTGCCCCCTTCGGGTATTTCGGCATCGACGGGTAGTGCGGCCGCGGCGAGAGGCTCCGGTACGAGCCGTCGGCGCGGAGGCACGACAAAAAGAAGATTCTACTCGCCATTCTCTCTCTCTCGCTCTCTCTCTCGCTCTCTCTCGCTCCCCTTCCCTTTGCTTGCCTCCAACGCACCGCCAGTATTTGAATCAAAATTTGGGCAACAGATCGGAGGTGGTTGGCGAGTTGCGAGTTTAGTGGCGGAAAGGAATCGCATTTAAGTATGAAAAAAGTAATCATGAACGTACACGTGGCAATGCACGAATTGTGATGCACTTTTGTGGTGGGTCAATGGAACATTGGGAGTGGGTATTCATTTGGTGGGCCTAGGCCTCCACTTGCAAGGGAGTGGTGTCAATTCGTCGAATGGGAGGACATGCTTGGGCTGGATGGGCCGTATAATTAGTGTTTCTCTATTTGGGTGGTTATGAGTGGTCATCGGAGGATATAATTATTATTGTAAATTATAGCTGTTCATGTTTGGCTATCCATATTAAGCAGAACCCAGATCAAATTATGTATGTTCATCTTTGTTGGAGCACTGTGCGGATTAATTATTTCTTCCAAACACAAATATAAGGTGGTCAATTTCCCATTAACATTTTGTTATATATTTTATTATGAGCAAGAAACAAGCTGTTCAGCCTGATACGAAGTTTAAAAATGAATCGGTATTCACACTTAAAATTTGCTCAAAAAATGTAGTCGCACTTGCAACCTGCCGATGGATTCTTTCAGGCAAACAATTGCTCGATAGCCATAGAGAGGCTAAGTACAGCTTCTCACATTCATAAAAAACTAACTTGCTTTCACGCTAATATATAGTATTTTTTTCGGGAGAGGAAATGGAGAGCTACCGCAAGCAACAAATGGCAAGCTGAGATGACATGGACCTTATCAAGCTAGCTCGAAAAATTATACCCTACATTAAATGCAGTCCGATTTTTCATCCTATGGTGCACTGCCATAGGATGAATGTAATGTAGGGTGTTAGCACAATTTCTCAAATCACTCTATCTCAATTTTTTTTTTATTAGCGTGATTCTATATTAATCTATATTATTTTTTTATTAGAATAATTTTGTTAGAGTGATTTTATGTTAGTGTGATTCTATATCAACCTATATTAGTATGATTCTTGAGGCATACCGAATATAATAGAATAAAAAAATAAAATTATTTTTTAATTTTTTAATTTTTTACTTTTTCTATAAATATTTTAACACAGGGTATAGTTTGTCCTCATTGGTACGATGAAAGATGAGCTTTGCTTGGTTTTTATGGAAACAGGCGGGAAGTTGAGGACGTAGTGTTTTCAGGCTCTTAAAATTAAAAAAGAAAAGCATGAGCATGGAGGGAGTTCACCGCACGTACACGACAGGCAGGCCTTTCCCTAAGAAACGGATCATAAAAGAGTAGACGTCACGGATGCAACTCGGGGCCCTTCACAGCCGCACGATCTTCATCAACAGGCCCACATGATGTCACTCTAAGCAGACCCGGCTCCCTAACTTTGGCGTCCGTTGGACGGCTGTTATCACATCATCCTCCCAGGATTGTTAGTTTATTAAGTGATCAGGTGTGTCAACGGTATTTGGTTGCAAACCTTATCTAAGTAAAAAAAAAAAAGGGTAGCTGAGTCCTGCTCCTCCAGCTCTGGAGACGTGGACGTGAAGGGTTATTCAAAGGGCCTCTACAATAATACAAATAAGGATACACAAGGCTGACGCTTATGACTAGTCTTACAACATAACATATCCAATAAAAACCTTAGCAACTTGATAGAATCATCACCATGCTTCATGTTTTACCATCAGGATTCTCTACAGTGCACACAGGATGCACCACAGTGCAATGCAACTTTTGATGGCCATTATCAAAAGATGAAGAGCTATCAAAAATAGCCTATAAGTGCATATCATGTCATAGTGCATTATTGAATAATCGTTTATCTTTTAACAGCGACCAACCACCACCAGTCAATTCCAGGCCAGCCCTATAGGAGTATGGGGTTCGAGACAAAGAAAGTGATGAAAGTACAAAAGTGCGATCTACATACCACTTAGATTAGTATTATTGCTAATAGATAACGATAAAATTGCTGATTTAATATTATATTTTTGTTGGCACATATTATCGTAAATTAGAGTTTAAATGCGCATTAGGTACAGATTGGGATGATGCATGACCCCAAGCCTGATGATGTTAGAGCATAATTGAACCTGGTCAAGCACATTTGCACACATGTCTACACGCCATAGCTTTTAGAGCGCATTGAAAATCAAAATAAAGAAAGATCACATGCAGCTGGAGAAGTATTCCGAGTATTGGCTGCCTATTCCATGCTTCATCTTCAGCCGTCCGAGCCCCCAGATCAGCCATTCCAACATCCAGCCTCATCCTCTTCCGCATGTGATCCAACCATCCGCAGTCAACTTCTTAATTCCAAATCAGCGACTTCCCAAATTCAGCGTTCCCTTTCCATCTTCACTGTCCCAGGATCCATGATCAGATCTCCTAGGCTCTGCATCCCAGCCATCCACGATCCTCCCGCAATGCATGCCAAAGGTCCCGTGTCCGTCCTCTTCTTCCGCCCGTCTCACGCGCGTCCAGTTTTCGAGTCTGCGTCCTTTCGTGATCAGCCTTCCGCGATGCATCCCAAGCGTCCATGCTCCAGCACCTTCCAAGATCAGTTTCCTCCCGCGATGCATCAGTCGTCCGTCTCTGCTTCAGTCCGCTTCTTTCGCGCATCTCCGCATCAACCTTCTTCTTCACCCGTTCCAGCACTCTTCGCGATCCAGCCATCAGCCGTCCGAGCTTTCCATATCCCGCAGCCAGCTAGGATGCGCTTCACAAATGCGTTCCCAGCCTCCCGCGCACGATCCCAAGCGTCCGTTCTTCCGTGTTCCGAGTCCCATCTCATCTGGTGTGTCCGTTCTCCCTCCTCTCCACGTGCGATCAGGGGATCCATCGCTGGCTGAAGGGCTCTGAGATCTATATAAAGGGATCTCTCTCGGCTGGGAAGGGCATCTCTCATTCTAAAAAAAACAGAGGACGCTCTGCTTCCGAAAAAAAAAAGAAAAAAAAAAAGAGAGAGAGAGAGAGGCTAATGTTTGTAATGAGAGGCTGATTTCTTAAGTGAAGGGTGATGGAGGAACCTTTGATGTATTGCTTTCTTTGAAGTAAACTCTGAACCTTTGTTCTTATTGATTTATGTTTTTGATGTATTATGGTTTCTTGCATAATTATTTTGTAGATAGTTTTTTAATGGTTTATGTTTATTGATACATGGATTGCTTTAGTATTTAATTTGTCGTAGACGTAATAGGCACGATGAATGCTAAAAAGTTGAGTTCATGTGTTCATGAAATATATTCCATGATTAGATCTATTCTACTTTTATATCTTTAATCAAGAACCGAGAGTTTATTCCTTGGATGCAATATAGTCATGGAGGATTCTGGATCCCTAACCATCTCTATTTCATTGAATTTTGTTTATTTACCTATTATTCTCCGCTTTTAATTTCTGGAAACCATCTGAAATTACATCTAAAATTACGCTAATAATTCATAGATCGCTCCCTGAGGAATCGACTTCGAACTTTCGAGTTTTACTACTTGTACGATTCTCCTGCATGTGGGAGAGCTACTTTGCAAATGCAACAGAAAGATCAATCATCGAGAGCTACACATAGAGGATGCATTAGCGGGAGCCATTTACCAATCCATGTTCTTCGCATGACATCACTCTTGTCAACCTAGCATTTTAGATCGATGGATGTGATGACATGAGGTGAATACAATCAACGGATTGCATATCCTGGCATGCATCATGTAGTGTAGGATAACATTGTCTCTCTTTTCAGAGTTGCGAACAAAGCAATGCTGAAGTGAGGTTTGGTTGTTCAGATTTGACCTGTCCTCGGATTGGACTCGAGCGCCTCCGTAAGTGTTGAAACTTAACTCATGAGCCACTTGAATGCACTATTCTTCAAATAGGTGAAATATTTTCCTGTACGGAATCAACAAGGCAGGGATTGCAGCCTGAGAATGCGACTTGAGCTCAAATCCTTTCTTGAACACAATAGATTTAATAAGCTGAAAACCAAGCTGTGAATCAATTGTTCGGAAACAGCTTGGATCGTTTGCCGCTCTAGCTTTATTCTGTTTATAACCTCTGGATTTCAGAACAGCACACAACTATACATGATTAAAAGTATAAAATTTAAAATTTAAATGTTTAAAAATTTTAACAAGTAAAAATAACAATAAATGCAGGATGTCACAGATCATCTAAATGTCATGACTTAGAAGTCACAATAATCAGGTGATCAGAACCAATAAACTCATGAACTTGTTTCAATTGATACAGAAATGTGGTAGAAGTTACGAAGGAAAAAAAAAAGAAACATAGGATTGTAAACATTAAGGAAATGCTCGACAGCACTGTCTCTTAAGCAATCTGTTCAGATTTTTATATAACTAAAATGAAGTTACAAACAGCTGTCCTTTCCCTCGCCTGCTCTGATCCCAACAAGAAAGTTATCACCCTATCTAAGGTATGTTAGCTAAGACTCCACTGCAAGCAGGGACATCATCTCCTGATCGAGCTTGTGCAGATAGTTGTTCGCAAGTGAAAGAGGACTTCAAAGAGGCGTGCCAATAGTTGGCTTGGAAGAGCTGTGCTTTGTTATTCCTCAAGTTATGGAATGCCGAATTATTCAGGTTCGATATTCCCCCATTTTCTTTAGATTCAGTGGTCATAATGATGCAATGCAGCAGGGAATTGGACAAGGGGAGATTGTTAAATTAATATTATGGGTATCCATCTTCTTGTTGTCAAATCCGTATGAAAAGAGGAGATACCAGTAGGGAGATACTCATGCACATTATTTGATTCATCTGAATGGAAATAAATACACACACCATTTTAAGTGTGACAGAGAAGGAGATGGGATACTAAACTAAAACATTGAAAGAGAGAGAACCATTGACAAGGGATGCAAAATTATAATTGGGGTGTTTGTCTTTCTGCTATTGTTTTATGTTAAATTTGTAAAGCCGAGATGTCTTTTTGATATTGATACATGGAACTAACGAATTGAGTAGTCTGAAAAACGGTGACGTTCGAGGAGTATTTTAATGCCCAGGTAAACTTGAAGAACAATAAAGAGAACCTAAAAGGTTTGATGGCAACCTTAAGCAGCAAACTGGATTAAAATAAATATTAAGGATTACTCTTTGAAGTGAAGGTATGTTGAAGCAAGACTAAGATCATGAGATGTTGGGAGTGCTTGCTACAGATAAAGCACGGTTTGTTTATACCGATTACCTAGTAGTGGCTGAAGCATGAAGGTACATGAGGCGTTATTTATAACCTAAAATCTAAATGCAAGGAAGGTAATTGTTGAAAATGGCTGCCTTACCTTGTTGGCAATCTTTAAGTGAAGTAAGCCAATCGTTAGAAGATCTTTACTATTGTTCAGAGAGATCAGGGCTGTACCTTTGGCACCGAACATGCATTCACCTTCCTTCGCACAAATTGATTATTGGATCACCCACCGCATGGATCTCAAGCATTTCGAACTCTTTCATTCATCCATCTGCACAGATCTCAAAGTGACTGGAGAATGATTTGATGGTGGATTCGTGCGAAGGAAGATGTATCATTCTTTCATGCGTAAGATACAATCCTGATCATATTTTACCACAAACTATACAATGACCGTTGGATGGAGAAAAAAAAATAAAGGTGATAGGCCACCTAAGAGTTGATAAATGTACCTTGAGAACCGGTAAAATCTCAATTTGGAATGTGTTTGCTTCTTATCATATAAAAATATAATTCTAGCTTCTTAGCCAACCTTTATCAGTAAAAAAACATTACAATAACTCATTGTTGTTAATATTTGCTTAAAAAAATACATGATAAAGATGGATTTAACGTTCTAGGATGGGTTTGATACTCATAGGAGAATCCCTTTTTTTCCATCTACAATTTCTTGGCACGTACTTGGCTGGTTATATTGATAATTTATCCAAGTTGTTTACCAAAATTCAAGTGTGTCCAAGGGTAATGTAGCAATAATCTTCTCAATAGGAGAGAGGGTTGGAGGGAGAATATAAATAATATTTCCAAAATTGTTTCATATGGGAGGGCTGCAGAGCCAGGACCAATCGAACAACCGGCCCATGGGCCGCCAAATTGCATACCTTTGGTTGGCGCTGGCTTCCTCGGCATCCGCATCTTATCGTATGCACCCGAAAACCTCGACGGACGGCACCCGGCAAGGAAGCTCGCTCTCTCACAGCTGAACCGCTTCCGGCGCACATACGGATTTCAACCTCATTCCATTAGCCCAACCTATCCGCTGTTCGGCTCAGAAATTCCTCCAGTTTTTATTCCACCGGCCCCCAAATCGGATTTTTTTCAGGTACTCTGGAAAATATTTCGGTATCAAAACCCTTCCAATTCGATTCAGTTTTAATTTCTATATGCATTCTAAAATGTTCGAACCAATCGTAGGCTTCCTTCCATAGAAATTGATTTGTTCTGTGACATGGCTTAAGTTCTCTCCCTCTATCATGCAAGTTCGGTTGATCTTCAAATAAAATTTTCAGATTAATACTTATCTTCAAATAGCGAGGCTTTTTGTCTTCGTATTCTCGTGATTGTCACTCATTTTGGAGGTTTTCTGGAACGAACATTTTCCCCATCCAGTTCTTTTACTGATAAAAGGTGTTGATAAGAATACTTGCATTGCTAGTGCCTCTTATTTGATTTTTCTTTTGCTTGAAAGTTTGATTGACTTACTATGTTACATGAAAGTGCTATATGTAACAACTCAGAATCTCACGCAAAATGACTAGTCGGAAGGTATTTTTTCGGTCGGCCTATGGTCAGCCTCTATAAACTCAAGCTGTAGTATCTCGTAGTCCATATAGACTATGAACCGAGTTTGTTCTGTAATCATTTGTAACAACTTAGGATCTCACCCAAAATGGCTAGCTGGAAGGTATTTTTTGGATTCCTTAGTCCTGTATAAGTACCTAAGATCTCCTCCTAATCGGTGTACTGTGTAGAAATGTGGCTCTTGAATGAGAAAGAAATATAAGTTCATTTACTTTCTTGCTCTCTCTCTCTCTCTCTTCCTCAGAATGCATTCTGATTTACTTGTGTGATTTCTTTTGCTCAATTTTAACTTCACATTAAAATCTTATACTGAGGATGTTACAATTCAAGCTAATAGGAACTTTATATCTCCATTTGGTTGCCATTTTATTCAGCTGAAATCCTGAAACTTTACTGATTGTTTCCTTTTCCTACAAACATGCCTGCGTCGTTTCCTTATAGTTACTTAACTCTTTGTGTTTGTTAATGATAATAATAAGAACATTTTTGCTATAATCTCAGACTACTGTAAAGCTATATTATGGCGCCTGTTATGATATTTGATCAAGTGCTCTCATCTTGTTTGAAGTGTCCTTTTGATTGATCCAAGTCTGATCCTTTTGCATGCACAAACTAAAACCATTGCATAACATGAATTTTCTGATCATTTCTTGTGAAGCTTCCTAAATTTTAATATCAAAAGTATACCTCTATTTTTTCAGAAAATAGTGGCAGTGCCACCTTTCCAAAGTATAATTAAGCTTCATATTTTAATATCAATGATGTAACTATGAGTAGTTTTCTTTTGCTTTTTCTTTTTTGTGAGGATAACATTTGGGTTGCCATATTTCTGGATCCAGCGAGGGAATATTCTAAAACTCAAATTGATGAAATATGTGGACTTAATATGCTTTACAAAGTTTAGTATTGTCAGATGGACAGCTAGCTTGTAGTGCACAGATTAATTCTAAAGGTTGTGGATAAATCTGTGGCATATAGGGCACTCAAGCTGTTTTGGTGGAAAATTTTTTCACGTGTCTTGGGCTTCCGGGTACGGAGTATCATGAATTTTTGTTGTGATGGCAATTTTAGCGTTGTGGGTATCTAGCTCAGAATTTCTTTTCATGATAGAGAAGGTTGCTAAGAAGGAAGTCTACCTTGCATCTGTCACTGCTAAGGGGCAGCTTGTTGATTTCCTCACTGAAGTAGTTCTCTGAATTGATTTAATTATTTCTATATCCATAGTTTGTGCATGGTATCCTTTTGTCCTTCCAGCAGGGCTATGCTTTTTATAAAAACACCGAGAAAGTATATTGATAATCAAGCCCTGCTGAACCTCATTTTCCTCATCTCTCTCTGTGTGTGTGTGTGTGTGTGTGTGTGTGTGTGTGTGTGTTCCCTCTCTGTCCCCATCTCTGCCCTATCTCAGTCTTGTTTCTAGTCACAAAAATCCTCAGATTTCCTATAACCTTTGCTTTTTTATTATGATATGTCACAACAAACCATCAGATATTTTGATGTTGAATCCTGATATAAGTATTCTCTATGCACCCCTTTATTTCCCTTAGGAGTATGTTGATGTATTATCTGTGTTGACTATCTCTATTAGTATTTAGATATATTCTGGCATAATACATGATGCATTAGAAATTCCGAGCTAAATAATTTTGAGGGAGTGGTAGAACTGATTGTAAATTAAAGGATGAGGTCAACTATCTTCATGATATAATATGTTATGTAAATTGTTGCAGAATACACCCGCATGCATGCACACTTGGTAATGCCATTTGATGATTTTTGAATAATCACTAATCAAAAAGCCTGTTTTTAAGGATATGTTGGAGTAATCACTGCTTCTAATTTATATCTATCACATGTTCTAAAATGATTATGCAATATGTTGCTTCATTATCTAAAAATATTGACAGGTTTAATGGAGAAGGATTATTTACAAACTCAAAGTTATGCTGCTGATATTTCCTCCATAAAAGAAGCACAACTCCGTATTGGTCCATACATTCACAAAACTCCAGTTCTCTCATCAAAATCTCTTGATTTCATATCTGGGAGACAATTGTTTTTCAAGTGTGAGTGTTTTCAGAAGGGGTAAGAGGCTCTTTCTGAAGATAAAATGTCAAAATGTTGTTCTTTAAGAATTTAATTTTTTAATTTTCTCCCTTTCTAAATGGAGATAAGTAAAGAGGACAAGTGGAGGGAGCAAAATGCATTTAATACGCATTAAACTTTATGATAGTTTGGATTTCACATTTTGTAGCGTTCATAGTGTATAAGGGCAAAATTGTAGTTGAAAGGAATAGTGAGTAGCCTACTCCATGCTATAAGTCTATTTCATCATTTTGGTGGCATAGACTTATACTACGTGGAGATATCCTCCGCATGGAAGTTTGTTCAAGCTTATCCAAAAAAAAAAGGAAAAGAAAAAGGTAAGGATAAAGATAAGTGACCTGTACTTTAATATAAGATAGTAAATTCTATGTAAATGAGATATTGATGAATTATTATCAATAGAATATGAAGCAATACATGAGAAGGAAAGGATGTATAAATAATTGTATTGATGAAGCTGCAGATGAATGAATGAATGAAGGTAACTTATTAACTAAAGAACTTGCACCATGCAAGCATTTATCCATTTAGACAAGCATTACAGCGGTCTGATTTTGCACAGCTTATTAAAGCAACCTCGTCAACCACTCCAGGGTTGCAAACATGTGCACAAATTTATCCTAAGCCACACACAATTTACCATCAATCATTCAACCAAGATTTCCCTGATTTGAAGAGTATCCAACTTCTTGGGCCTTCTGTAGTTCTTTAACAACAGAGAGCAACAAACAACGCTAACCGATGAAGCAGCCATTGCAGCACCAGCAATCCATGGTGGCAAGCGGAATCTAGAAGAAGGGAAAAGAACCCCGGCAGCAATAGGTATGCCCATGATGTTGTAACCAAGAGCCCAGATGTAGTTCATGTGGATCCGGGAGAAAGTTTTCCTCGAGAGATCAATTGCAGTTATTACATCCTCCAAGTTGCTCTTCATAAGGACTATGTCAGCAGCTTCAATAGCAATATCCGTACCAGCACCTATGGCCATCCCAACATCAGCAGAAACAAGTGCCGGTGAGTCATTGATTCCATCGCCAACCATGGCCACTGTCAAGCCAGACGTCTGCGATTAACATCAGCATGATATTAGTAGAATATTTGTAAAATGATGACTTTGACACAAAACCAAGTCAAGAGTTATCAGATTTCTAACAGTTGGATGTCTGTTTGTCTGTCTGCGCCTCTGTATATACATATATACATACAGATGAATGCGAAAGCACTAGTCAATAAACATTAGATAGGTTATCTGGATACCTGTAGTTCCTTTATTTTCTGTGCTTTCTGCTCTGGTTTTGCTTCAGCAACAACAGTATCGATCCCAACTTCTTTGGCGATCGCATTTGCAGTACCCCAGTTATCCCCTGTTACCATAATGCTCTTCACTTCCATGGACTTAAGAAGAGATATCACATCTTGGGCATTGGGTTTCAATGGATCAGAAACTGTGATTATTCCAACAACTTCTCCATCCAACGAAACCATTATTCCTGTCTGTGCCATTTCCTCAGCTTCAGCAAGAATTTCAAGGGCTGCAACAGGGACACGGATGCCTGAGTCCAACATCAAGCTCTTGTTGCCCACAATTATTTCTTTGTTTCCAACCGTTGCTTTGACACCATGGCCTGTTACAGAAATAAAGTCTTGTGCTTCAGGCCACACATGGTTTTCTTCTTCTTCTCTGAACTTTTTGGCATACCGAACTATGGCCTTTGCCAGAGGGTGCTCACTGTTGACCTATCCAAAATGCAGCATATTGCAAGGTATTACTGACAAAAGAAAGTAACCACTGGATAGGACAGTTTTGAATTGTAAATTATGTTTACTAAAAAGAAATAACTAATAATATTAGAATGTTAGGGGAAGAAGCTGGCATTATGAAGATAGAAATGTTGAACAAGCACCGTCTGCTACCTGATAGCAATTACCAGTTCAGTACCTTAAAAACAGAGGCTTCTGTTTTAAAAGCATGCAGAATGCTGCAAGGCGACAATTCAGTCATGATAGATAACACTTCCGTTGGGCTTATGGACATTGTTCTTTATATGTTAACAAAGCCGCATGCAAGGGATTGCATGATATTCCATGAAACTACATAATAAGCTTAAACCGTTATTTAAAAAGAATTGTGGAAAAGATAACCAACCTCAGCCGCTGCAACATATTCATAGAAGTCACGTAACAACATATGCTTCAGGAGCCTTGTGCTAACAACAACAGGCTTTCCAGTGGTAAGAGTGCCTGTCTTGTCGAAAACAATACAATCGACCTACAAAGAGTATTGTCCAGTCTCTGTTATATAATTGCTTAATATTCAAAACTTCAAAATACTTCAGCACCAAACATAAATATTTGCTCAATAATTTAAATTATCAGACAAGCATATAATGGCAGATTAGCTGCAACTTCCAAGATGATCTTAATAACTTATATCAAAATATTACCTGGAATTAAATTCCTCAAACAACAGCTAGTTAAAGGTTTGCTGGCACGTAATAACAATCTGATATATACTAGAAAGTTTGCATGTGCCAGAACTTCCAAAGCGACCCTATCTTAGATCGGTGATAGAATATCAAAGAAGAAAGAACATGTTTTATATTCATCTGAAATTGGCATGACAGACCCACATACTCAAACTATGCTAACTGCAGGATAGTAATCCTTCTATGCTTCCGTCAGCTTTATACTTCTATTTTCACCTTGTTTGACATTAGACTTTATTTATTTATGTAATGCTGCTTGACAAACTCAAGCTTATGCTTTACCCCAACAAAGAAGCTTTACCCCATATATCTGGATTCATCTTGCTAAATCCTTCTTCACTCTCTTTACCTATGAAGGCTACATCATCTGCCAGCTCAATACATTTCATATCCTTCTGACAACTTCCTTTTTGGTCTTCTCAGGCCATTTATGCTCTATAATTTGTTACCTACTTTTCCTTTGAGCTACAAACTTGTTAGACGTTACTCCTAATTTTTCACTATTTATCCTTTAAACTCATCATAGATTCTTACATATTGGACCCAAAACCTACAATATAACTGAAGAGTGAAAATAAAAAATGCTATGTTCTATACTAAAAGTTTAGGGGGAGAACAGGTGTAATGAAAATTTTCAAGATTCTGGTCCCATAAGAGGGGAGCTTTCTAGAATATGACAAAATACCCATACATCTTTCCTTAAGTCCCATAGGTTTGTTGATCCAGTAGAATCTGACCCAATTTCTCATCCAGTGAAGGGTACGAAATCAATCAGATTGATTTTTTGTTTGGAAATTCAAACTTCTCATTCGGGCTTATGTAGAGTTGCCACCTACAAAGTTAATGCGAAATCATATTTAAACTTGTAGAATGGATTAAAACATAAGTAGATTGCAGAATACATCTGTTCTATCAAGCATATACAAGACTTAACCAACAAAACTAGCCCTTTACAATAGAGTAAGATAAAAGACTAAATATAACTTGCAGGATACCAATTTAAAGAACTCCAGTAGAGGGAAAATATTACAATATGTGGAGTAATAAGATAATTAATCATATGGTTGTCAATACTGTAGTAAATGCTGCCTGCTACAAGTTTAACCAATCACTGTGCATATAGAATTATAGAAACCATAACAGATGGATGCTATCCCCGATGAGTAAAATGCCAGAAAAATTTCACTCAAGTAATAAATCAGACAACCCAGCAAATGATCTGTGCAAACAATATTCTCCCAACCTCTTCGAGTTAAAGAAATCAATGAGATATAAATTGAGCTTGGGTCTTATAATGGTGTCAATCACAGTATAGTAAAATTCTAGACCAGTCACCAGTGAGCATGTGCAGTGATGATTTAGCAGAGAGTATTCAACTCCACAAGGTTAACATCAACAGGCGCCTTTCAATAATTAGAATAGAAAAATCAGAAAAGTTATACATACAGACCTTATGTGCACTCTCCAGTGCTTGCCCACCTTTAATCAGCACACCTTGAGAAGCACCAACACCAGTTCCAACCATAACAGCTGTTGGAGTTGCTAGGCCAAGGGCACATGGACAGGCAATAACCATAACTGATAATGCCGAATTGTAGAGCAAGTTCAAAGCTATCCATGGAGGATGGTATCCAGGACTTTGGGTAGCTACTGAACTTTCCTGCCAAAAACCATGCAAGCCAAGTAAAGAATGCAAGAACGATAACCTGCACAAGCAAAAGCATGTAAGCATCTTTAATCCAGGATATCTTGGATATTTGTCCATGAATTGTTAAAAGTAGCTTTAGCTTGTGAATGTATGTGAGTGTGTGTGTATGTGTGTGTGTGTGTCATTTTATTTGCTTAAATCAGTGATAGCTCAGCGAGCCAGTGTGTCAATAACCAGTACATTTATGATAGACAATTGGTAGTTTTCATAAATATGTGATTATAGATATAGACAGACAGATGATGGATAGATAGATATATAGAGAGAGAGTTTAGATAATGGGTTTTTTTTTCTAAATGTTATGTCTTTGAAGATACGGTATTTAGTTATTTATAAAGGATGTCAATTTGGTAAAAGCTAATGCCTCAGGTGCCATTTGCCAATTTAGAATATATTAATCAGTGGAATCAAGATGGTATACAGAGGGGTAAAAACAGCTAAGCATCTTGTCCTGAAGAGAGAAAACACAAAGTATAATAAACAGACATCACAAAAACTCAATAACAAGGATGTATCAACAATGAATCACAATCAAGAAGATGTATGGTTGAATATAACTTCATAAACTTTTTGAGATCAGCATTAAAAAAGTTTTCACCCTCTAAATAATCAGCCTCAAAAATTTGGAAAACCTTTGACCCCTTAGTAACAGTTGTTAAGTGACTAGGAAGATTCAAGTGTTCAGTGCAACACTAGGAAAAAAGCCACTAAACTACTTAATTTATTATTTTGTCATTCAGGAGCTGGGACAGTTCAGAGCAGTGGGCCGCTCTATACCAGAATAGAAGGTTCCACTGATAAACAAAGAGGAAAGAAAAAGAATTGCAAATTTACTTACAAGAGGAACAAAATACTTGGAAATGCGATCAGCAAACTTCTGCACAGGGGCTTTGGCCATTTGTGCTGATTCAACAAGACGAACAATCTGTGATAGAGCACTCTCTGATCCAACATGAGTTGCCTGTACATGCAACACACCATTTTCATTCACAGTCCCACCAATCACAGTATCACCCTTCCTCTTTCCAACAGGTCGTGATTCCCCCGTTATCATGCTCTCATTGACATAGCTCTGACCCCATATAACAAAACCATCCGAAGCTACCTTCCCACCAGGCATTACTTTAATCACATCGTTCTTTTGTATCAGTCGACTATCAATCTCTTTTTCATTTATGACATTTCCTTCATTGTCATAAGTTAAAAGTGTTGCAATTTCTGGTGCCAAATCCATGAGTTTGGCGATGGCCTCTGATGTTTTACCCTTGGCCAAGATCTCAAGATACTTTCCTAGAAGGATGAACGAGATAAGCATTGAACTTGTTTCAAAAAAATCAGTACCCTTGAAATTTTGTGAAGTTGCTGCTCTGAGCACCGAGTAGAATGAATAAAAGTATGCAGCATTCGTGCCAAGGGCAACCAACACATCCATATTAGCAGATCCATGTCTCAACGCTTTGTAAGCACCGGTATAAAACCTTCTGCCGATTATAAACTGGACCGGGGTAGATAAAATCCATCTCAGAAGCTCTCCGATGCTCAACATGTTTACAACTTTCTTATCAAGTCCATGTTTGATTCCTGGTATATACATAAACACCATAGAAGTGAGAAACACTGGGATTGTGAATACCAAACTCCAAAGAAAAGATCGATAGTACTGCTTTATCTCCTTATGCTTGTGAAGTTCCCTTCCCCCTCCTTCTGGGTATAGTGATGCCCTGAGACGCCCAGATCCTGTTGATTCAATAATTTCAATGAAGTTCCGAGGACCTGTTTGATCTGACTTGTAAGATACAGTAACTTTGTGAAGTGCAGGATCAATGTTTACATCTTCGACTCCAGGGAGTGCTTGTAGAGAATTTTTAACCATAGACATAGATCTTCCATCAACTTCTTCATCAACTCTGAGCTCTACTCTATTCGTATCTTCCCCTGTGGTAATAAGTATAGATTCAAAACCAGTGTCTTTAACTACCTCCGTTAGCTGGGTGGCGCTTACAAGCTTAGGATCATAGCAGATCTCTGCTTCTTCAGTTGCCAAGGCTACTAAAGCTTTCCGTACACCAGCAACAGCTTGCAAAGCAGATTCAATGGTACTTGAGCAAGATGTACAAGTCATTCCTTTTATGTGCAATCTACATATTAGAGTAGGTTTTTCTTTAACCTCCTCTTTGATTAGTGCAGCTTCAAATCCAGCATCATCAATAGTTTCTCTAATTGTATCCTCCTGGAAGATGCAAGCATTCATGTCATTTAGATTCCCATAGAATCTGGTTTTATGAATAAAGATAAAGCAAAAAAATGCAACGAACAAAGATGAAGTTCACTCTCCAAATTTAGAAGAAGATATCTGACTTGTGATTAAGAAAATGTCCAGATTTTGGGTAGGCATGATACAACTGATTGATTTACATGATGTCCAAAGATTATATCCTGGCAGGAAATTTTGACATTGGTTTTATATATACGAATTACACATATGATAAAATGTGGTTCTGGTATCACTATTTGACAATGATACATATTAAACATACAAGGTCAGACATTAAACTCATATAGACACATATCCACCAAATCAAAGCTCGAAGTTAATTTTCCTGTTCCATGCATGGCAGTATTAATCTTCGCCCAAATAATTGCTTCTTAAATAAAACGAATCATAAGGATTTCACTTAATTGATAAAGTTTGACCAAGTCCATTTCTATGCTTCAAGCTTAAGTTGTAATGGATTCAGGCTACACTAAAGTCCAGTTCATAGTAGCCAAACATTACCCTAACTAACCATGACATTTATGGCGGTTGTGGGACCATTGCATATGTAATAATCTGGTATCTCACCCAAAAAGGCTAGCCAGAAGGTATTATTTGGATTTTTTGATTCTGTATAAGTACCCAAGATCTCCTCGGCAAATAACCGATGTGGGACTAAACACACGCTTGTATGGGTCCTCACATACTCTCCTCGTTTAAGCCTTAACGTTTTCGTCAGGTTAAGTGTTCAAATCCATTCAAACTTAATCATAAGCACTACGATCGGCCCATGGTCAGCTTCTATGAACTCGTGTTGCAGTGTCTCTAGTCCACATAGACTATGGGCCAAGCTCACTTTGATACCACTTATAACAACCCAATATCTTATCTAAAAAGCTAGCCAGGTTTCTTGATCCTATATAAGTACCCAAAATCTCTAAGGGGAATAACCGATGTGGGACTAAGTACACACTCGCATGGGTCATCACAAACAAAAGAAAAGGAGCAGTATTGATACATGTGATTCTGAACTAAGCATGATATTTCCAAAAGAAGGGAAAAAAAAAAGAACAGATTGATCTCTTCCAGAATCTGACCACAGCTCGAAAACCAAAGATAGATTAATATCCAAAGACCTTAACAATTCTGAAAAACCAAAGGTGTTACAAAATCTGACAATCAAGCCAATGCAAAATTCCGCATAAACATACACAAAAATAAAATCGGGAACATATGCAACATAGGAAAAGAAGAGAAGACTCACAGAAACGAAGGCGGGATAGAAGATGACTTGGACCCTGGCGTTGAGAACGTCGACAGCCGCATCGTGGATCCCCGGCAGCCGCTTGATCGCCTTCTCGACCGATCCGGCACAGGCCCCACAGGTCATACCGAGCACGGAGAATAGCGCCACCTTCTTCTCCTGCTCTTCCTCCTCCTGCGGCGTCGCCCCGGAGTCGTCGCCGCCACCGTCCGCCGCGACCGAGGCCTTTGCCCCCTTCGGGTATTTCGGCATCGACGGGTAGCGCGGCCGCGGCGAGAGGCTCCGGTACGAGCCGACGGCGCGGAGGCACGACAAAAAGAAGACTCTACTCGCCATTCTCTCTCTCCCCCCTCCCCCTTCACTTTGTTCTCTCTCTCTCTACTTATGCTTGCCTCCAACGCACCGCCAGTATTTGAATCGAAAGAAGGAAACAGATCAGAGGTGGTTAGCGAGTTCAGTGGCGGAAAGGAATCGCATTTAAGTATGAAAAAGTAAGGATCAGGAACGTACACGTGGCATCTGCACTAATTGTGATGCACTTGTTGTGGTGGGTCAATGGAAAATTGGGAGTGGGTATTCATTTGGTGGGCCTAGGCCTCCACTTGCATTCCGGTGGTGTCAATTCGTGTGAATGGGAGGAAATGCTTGGGCTGGATGGGCCGTGGTTTACGCGTTGAAACGTAAGAAGTTTCCGGAACGGCCCAGAGTTTAATGCTTGGAAGGGATGTCATCATTATTATTTAATATGGCGATACGTAACGTTGAAGGCTTTGAACCTGGACGTTGGGCTGGGCCAGGGCTGAATTAGTGGTTATCTATTGTTTTGGTCAACTAGCCAAAGTCAAATTAAATCAAACTAATGTGCTGAAATCTTAGGAGGTGATAACATAATATTATCTCCATCTCTACTGTGTTATTTAATAGAACAAGTTTACGTAATCCAACTCTAGCTGAAATTTTTATTGAAAGGGAGTACATTAAGTCCTATGTAATTGAAAGGATACTATTTTTTTAACAAATAAAAATATATGTATTAAAGTTCTGATGCAACTAAAATTAAAAAAAGATAAAAATAACCTCTCCCAATTTGTGCTGCCTCCTTCACCCAAGGATGAAAAGATAAGCCACCCAGCCGACCACCACTCTTAATTTCCTTTTCAACCTTGCTTAATGAAAAAGAAAGGTATTATAGATGTTGATGTTTGGATGAAGAATATGATTCCACCTTTTCAAGAAGATATTAGGTTAAAATAATTATTAGCTCTAAAAGTAGGGGTACTTAAAGTAGGAGTTATTTTGTTAGTGTTTCTCTGTTTGGGTGGTTATAGGTGGTCATCAGAGGATATAATTATTATTGTAAATTTTAGCTGTTCATGGTTAGCTATACATGTTAAACAGAACCCATATCAAATTATGTATGTTCATCTTTTCTGGAGCACTGTGTGGATTAAATATTTCTTCCAAACACCAATATAAGGTGGTCAATTTCCCTTTAAGATTTTGTTATATGTTTTATTATGAACAAGAAACAAGTTGTTCAGCCCGATATGAAGTTTAAAAATGAATCGATATTCACACTTAAAATTTGCTCAAAACATGTAGTCTCACTTGCAAAGTGCAGATGGATTCTTTCGGAAAAACAATTGCTCGACAGCTATGGAGAGGCCGAGTACAGCTTCTCACATTCACGAAAAAACAACTTGCTTAATTTCACGCTTATATATGGTTTTTTTTTGAGAGAGAAAATGGAGAGATACCGCAAGCAAGAAATGACAAGCTGAGACATGAACCGGAAAGTATCAAGCTAGCTCGAGAAATTATACCCTACATGAGGTTAGGTGAGATTTCTCGTCCTTTACTCTATCTCGGATTGTTCCTATGGTACACTGTCGATCGGTGAAGCTGGTGCAGGATGTTAGCATAATATTAGGGATCACACAACAGCCTGCATTGCCTATAATATTTTTTTATTAACAGGATTCTATGTTAACCTGTATTATATTTTTTATTAGCATGATCTTATTAGAGTGATTTTAGGAATTACATAATAAGTTGTATCAGTCAATAATATTTTTTGTATCATCCTATATTATTTTCTTTGATTGAGACTGTATACAAATATATATAACTTCTGAGATGTATCAGGTACGAAGGAACAAAAAAATAATAATATTTTTTTAATATACTTTAACACGGGTATGGTTTCCCCTGGTTGGTAAGATGAAAGCTGAGCTTTGCCTGGTTTTTATGGAAACAGTCGGGAAGTCGAGGACGGGGTGTCTTCGGTCTCTTAAAATTAAAAAAGAAAAGCATGAGCATAGCGGGAGTTCCCTGCACGTAAACGAACGGCAAACCATTTCCTAAAGAAACGGATGATGAAAGATTAGACGTCACGGATGGAACTCGGAGCCCTTCGCAGCTGCACGATCTTCATCAACGGGCCCACATAATGTCACTCTAAACAGACCTGGCTCCCTAACTTTGGCGTCCATTGGACCGCTGTTATCGCGTCCTCCTCCCAGGATTGTTAGTTTATTTAGTGATCAGGTGTGTCAACGGTATTTGGTTGCAAATTAACCTTATCTAAGTAAAAAAAGAGAGTAGCTGAGTCCTGCTCCTCCAGCTCTGGAGACGTGGACGTGAAGGGTTATTCAAAGGGCCCCTACAATAATACGATTAAGGATACGTAAGGGTGACGCTTATATATGACCAGTCTTACAACATAACATATCCAATCAAAACCTTAGCACCTGATAGAATCATCACCATGCTTCATGTTTTACCATCAGGATTCTCTACAGTGCACACAGGATGCACAACAATGCTATGCAACTTTTGATGGCCATCATCAAAAGATGAACAGCTATCAAGAATAGCGTATAAGTGCGCATCATGTCATAGTGCATTATTGAATAATTGTTCATCTTTTAATGGCGAACAACCACCACCGTTCAGTTCCGGGCCAGCCCTTACTCTGCCATTATTATAGGAGTATAGGGTTCGAGACAAAGAAAGATCAGTCATCAAGAGCTACACACAGGATGCATAAACTTGGGGGAGCCATTTACCAATCCATGTTCTTCGCATGTCATCACTCTTGTCAACGTAGCATTTTAGATCGATGGATGTGATGACGTGAGGTGAATACAATCAACGGATTGCATATCCTGGCATGCATCATGTAGTGTAGGATAACATTGTCCCTCTTTTCAGAGATGCGAACAAAGCAATGCTGAAGTGAGGTTTGGTTGTTCAGATTTGACCTGTCCTCGGATTGGACTTGAGTTCCTCCGCAAGTGTTGAAACTTAACTCATGAGCCACTTGAATGCACTATTCTTCAAATTGGTGAAATATTTTCCTGTACAGAATGAACGAGGCAGGGATTGCGTAAGTTTGGCTCATCCGTTAGCAGCCTGAGAATGCTGACTCGAGCTCCACTTCTTTCTTGAACACAATAGATTTAATAAGCTTTATGCTGTTTGGGAACAGCATGCATCCATACATGATTTAAAGTATAAAATTTAAAATTTAAATGTTTAGAAATTTTAAAAAATAAATGCAGGATATCACAGATCATCTAAATGTCATGACTCAGAAGTCACAATAAACAGGTGATCAGAACCAATAAACTCATGAACTTGTTTCAATTGATATAAAGAAATGTGGTAGAAGTTACGAGGGGGAAAAAAAGAAACATAGGATTGTAAACTTTGAGGAAATGCTCGACAGCAATGTCTCTTAAGCAATCTGTTCAGATTTTTATATAACTAAAATGAAGTTACAAACATTATTCCTCAAGTTATGGAATGCCGAATTATTCAGGTTCGATATTCCCCCATTTTCTTTAGATTCAGGGGTTATAATGATACAATACTGCAGGGAATTGGACATGGAGAGATTGATAAATTAACCTCAACATAAATATAAAATAATGTATACTAATCTTAACATTATGAGTGTCCAACTTCTGGTTTTCAAATCCTTATGAAAAGAGAAGAACAATAAAGAGACCCTAAATGGTTTGATGGCAACCTTGAGCAGCCAACTGCATTAAAATAAATATTAAGGATTACTCTTTGAAGTGAAGGTATGTTGAAGCAAGACTAAGATCATGAGATGTTGGGAATGCTTGCTACAGCTAAAGCATGGTTTGCTCATACTGATTACCTAGCAGTGGCTGAAGCATGAAGGTACATGAAGCGTTATTTATTGCCTAAAATCTAAATGCAAGGAAGGTAATTGTTGAAAATGGCTGCCTTACCTTGTCGGCAATCTTTAAGTGAAGTAAGCTAATCGCTAAAAGATCTTCACTGTTGTTCAAAGAGATCAGGACTATACCTTTGGCACCAAATAGGCATTCACCTTCCTTCGCACGAATTGACTATTGGATCACCCACTGCATGGATCTCAAGCACTTCGAACTCCTTCATCATCTATCTGCATAGATCTCAAAGCGACTAGCGAATGATCCGATGGTGGATTCGTGCGAAGGAAGATGAATCCTTCTTTCATGCGAAAGATACAATCCTGATCATATTTCACCACAAAATATACGATGACTGTTGGATGGAGAAGAAAAAAAAGTGACAGGCCACATAAGAGTTGCTGAATGAATCTTGAGAACCAGTAAAATCTCGATCTAGAAGGTGTTTGCTTCTTATCTTATAAAAATATAATTCTAGCTGCTTAACCAACCTTTATTAGTAAAAAAACATTATAATAAATCATTTTTGTTAACATTTGATTAAAAAAATACATGATAAATTCAACATGAAAATTGATGGATTTAAAGTGCTAGGATGGGTTTGATACTCATAGGAGAATCTTTTTTTTTTTTCATCTACTATTTCTCTGGCACGTACTTGGCTGGTTATATTGATAAGTTATCCAAGTGGTTTACCAAAATTCAAGTGTGTCCAAGGGTTATATAGCAATAATCTGCTCAATGGGAGAGAGGGTTGGAGAGAGAATATAAATAATGTTTCCAAAAATATTTCATATGGGAGGCCTGAAGAACAAGACGACCAATAGAACAAAGAGCCGGCCCGTGGGCCGCGAAATTGCATACCTTTCGTTGGGGCTGGCTTCCTCAGCGTCGGTATCTTATCGTATGCACCCGAAAACCTCGCCGGACAACTCCCGGCAAGAAAGCTCGCTCTCTCACAGCTGAACTGCGTCCGGCGCACAGACGGATTTCAACCTCATTCCATTAGCCTAACCTATCCGCTGTTGGGCTCAGAAATTCCTCCAGTTTTTATTCCACCAGCCCCCAAATCGGATTGTTTTCAGGTAATCTGGAAAATATCCAATTCGATTCGATTTTAATTTCTTTATGCATTCTAAAATGTTCGAACCAATCCTAGGCTTCCTTCCATAGAAATCGATTTGTTCTGTGACATGGCTTAAGTTCTCTCCCTCTATCGTGCAAGTTCGGTTGATCTTCAAATAAAATTTTCAGATTATTACTTATCTTCAAATAGCGAGGCCTTTTGTTTTCGTATTCTCGTGATTGTCACTCTTTTTGGAGGATTTCTGGAACGAACATTTTCCCCATCCAGTTCTTTTACTGATAAAAGGTGTTGATAAGAATATTTGCATTGCTAGTGCCTCTTATTTGATTTTTCTGTTGCTTGAAAGTTTGATCCATGTTACATGAAAGTGCTATATGTAACAACTCAGGACCTATGGCTAGCCGGAAGGTTTTTTTTTGGATCAGCCTATCGTCAGCCTCTATGAACTCATGTTGTAGTATCTCGTAGTTCATATAGACTATGGACCAAGTTTGTTATGATATCATTTGTAACAACTCAAGATCTTATCCAAAATGGCTAGCTGGAAAGGCATTTTTTAGGTTCTTTAGTCTTGTATAAGTACTCAAGATATCCTCGGCGAATAACCGATGTGTGACTAATCGGTGTACTATGTAGAAATGTGGCTCTTGAATGAGAAAGAAATATTAGTTCATTTACTTTCTTGCTCTCTCTCTCTCTCTTCCTCAGAATGCATTCCGATTTACTTGTGTGATTTCTTTTGCTCAATTTTAACTTCACATTAAAATCTTATACTGAGGATGTTCCATTTCAAGCTAATAGGAACTTTATATCTCCATTTGGTTGCCATTTTATTCAGCTGAAATCCTGAAACTATACTGATTGTTTCCTTTTCCTACAAACATGCCTGCATCATTTCCTTTAGTTACGTAACTGTTTGTGTTTATTAATGATAATAATAAGAACATTTTTGCTATAATCTCAGACCACTGTAAAGCTATATTTATGGATCCTGTTATGATATTTGATCAAGTGCTCTCATCTTGTTTGAAGTGTGCTTTTAATTGATCCAAGCCTGATCCTTTTGCATGCACAAGCTAAAACCATTGCATAACATGAATTTGCTGATCATTTCTTGTGAAGCTTCCTAAATTTTAATATCAAGGGCATAACTCTATTTTTTTCAGAAAATAGTGGCAGTGCCACCTTCCAAAGTATAATTGAGCTTCATATTTTTAATATCAATGATGTAACTTTGAGTAGTTTTCTTTTTCTTTTTTTTTTGTGAGAATAACATTTGGGTTGCCATATTTCTGGATCCAGCGTGGGAATATTCTAAAACTCAAACTGATTAACTATGCAGACTTAATATGCTTTACAAAGCTTATTCTTGTCAAATGGACAAGCGCCTTGTAGTGCACAGATTAATTCTAAAGGCCATGCATAAATCTGTGGCATATAGGGCACTCGAGCTGCTTTGGTGGAAAATTTTTTCACTTGTCTTGGGCTTCCAGTTGCAGAGTATCACGAATTTTTGTTGCGATGGCAATTTTACTGTTGTGGTTTATCTAGCTCAGAATTTCTTTTCATGATAGAGAAGGTTGCTAAGAAGGAAGTCTACCTTCCAATTGTCACTGATGAGGGACGGCTTGTTGATTTCCTCACTGAGGTAGTTCTCTGAATCGATTTAATTATTTCTATATCCATAGTTTTGTCCTTTCAGCAGGGCTATGCTTTTTATAAAAACACTGAGAAAGTATATTGGTAATCAAGCCCTGCTGAACCTCATTTTCCTCATCTCTGTGTGTGTGTGTGTGTGTTCCCTCTCTTCCCCCTTCTCTGCCCCTATCTCAATCTTGTTTCTAGTCATAAAAATCCTCAGATTTCCTATAACCTATGCTTTTTTATTTTGATTTGTCCCAACAAACCACCAGATATTTTGATGTTGAATCCTGATATAAGTATCCTCTATGCACCCCTTTATTTCCCTTAGGAGTATGTTGATGTATTATCTGTGTTGACTATCTCTATTAGTATTTGGATAAATTATGGCATAATACATGATGCATTAGAAATTTCTAGCTAAATTATTTTGAGGAATTGGTAGAACTGATTGTAAATTAAAGGATGAGGTCAACTATCTTCATGATATAATATGTTATGTAAATTGTTGCAGAATACACCCACATGCGTGCACACTTGGTAATGCCATTTGATGGTTTTTGAATCAAAAAGCCTGTTTTTAAGGGTATGTTGGAGTAATCACTGCTTCTAATTTATATCTATCACATGTTCTAAAATGATTATGCAATATGTTGCATCATTATTTAAAAAAAAAATTGACAGGTTTAATGGAGAAGGATTATTTACAAACTCAAAGTTATGCTGCTGATATTTCCTCCATAAAAGAAGCACAACTCCGTATTGGTCCATACATTCACAAAACCCCAGTTCTCTCATCAAATTCTCTTGATTCCATATCTGGGAGACAATTGTTTTTTAAGTGCGAGTGTTTTCAGAAGGGGTAAGAGGCTCTTTCTGAAGATAAAATCTAAAAATGTTGTTCTTTACGAATTTAATTTTTAATTTTCTCCCTTTCTTAGTGGAGATGGTATTAATAGCTTTACCACGTGGCTTTCAGAGGAGCTTTTAAAATTAGAGGTGCTTCAAATGCTATATTTTCACTTGAAGATGATCAAGCTGCTAGAGGAGTAGTAACTCACAGCAGGTTCACTCTACTTCTATAAGATGTTTTGCACAAGGATACATTCCCCCATTCTGCCTCTTTCCATCTCCTGCTTCTTTATTTACAAAATTTTAATACTATGTTTTCCATTTAGTGGTAACCATGCTGCAGCAGTGTCTTTAGCTGCAAAACTACGTGGAATCCCTGCTTATATTGTTATACCAGAAAATGCCCCAAAATGTAAGGTTGAAAATGTCAAGCGCTATGGTGGCCAAGTTATTTGGAGTGAAGCCACATTTCAGTCAAGAGAGAGCACTGCAAGAAAGGTCCAGCAAGAAACAGGTGCAGTTCTGATTCATCCATTCAATGATAAACATATTATAAGGTATGTAGGTTTACTTTGTACTGGCATCTCAAATTTTCTGTTAGAAGTTGAATTTCACATCTGAAGTATTGTTTGCATTTACAATTTTGGTTGTATTTCATGTTGTTGTATAGGTCTTCTTTTCTCTGTTGGTTTCTTTCAGTTTCTAGATTCTGAGTCTGAAAAGAGCTTGAAGACTACCATTTTATGCCATTATCGTCTAATTGCTTGATTGTACTTCCTAGTGATTTTGATATTTAACTTTTGAAGGAAAACATCAAAAGGTGTACATTTAAACAAATTTTATTTGTTAAAACTTTTCCAATTATTCACCTGTATGATTTAAAGTTTCTGTTTATTGGCTTCATGTTCTTAATTATTAAAATCAGAAAATCTCAAAGAATTGAGTCCATTTGGATAACTGAGATAATTACATTTTCTCTTCTTTTTTGTATCTTCTTTGCTTTAGATGTTTGTGACCTGAAATTGTTGTGGCAATTCTTGTCAAATTCACTGAATGTGCTTCCATGTCACCCATCTCTTTGTGATGTGCCAGAACTTGATGGGCCCTCTTCACCTTTACCTGGCTTGTCGATGATTCTTCAATGAACATGCAAGTTAAACATTTAAATTTTACTAAGCTTCCCATTGCTTGGCACACCCAGATTTCTTGATTTGGCCCTTCCCATGCCCCCCAATAACATTCATCCGAATGTCCCGATACATGTAAGTTACATCAATTTGTACCATATTTTTCCCTTGGAATATTGCCTGAAAAGACTGTTATAATGGTATCATATAGTTTTCAGAAACAGGTTCTGAAATTTTTGATGATTAATAAATAGAAAACTTGACAACAAATCACAATTATGCCACCTGCTTGCTGTTAAAAATGAATATATATATATATATATATATATATATATATATATAAACATAGAACAAAAATGTTTTGTATCACCTTCTTTTTTTATCCATGTAGCTTGTAACATCAGAACCTACCAGATCCTCTGTACCTGCTCATCTCACCTTTCTTCCATCATAAATCAAATGCATTTCCTTGTCATCTCCTCTAGCCCAAATTGCTGTGAAGGATGCTCCTAAACTTATAATGATTCAGTTGCCGATTATCATACCTTGCCGGTAGCTATGTTTTCCTCTTAAAATGGTACTTTATTGGTCTATTTTATATGCACTATGGGTGACATGTTATACGTATGTTTAACAGTGGGCAGGGCACCATTTCATTAGAGTTGCTGGAGCAAGTCCGAGATATTGACACAATAATAGTCCCAATTAGTGGTTTGTACAATTGAAAGGACTTTTAACTACTCTTACTTCCTTATCTTCATTTTTGATGTTCTTTTGTGTTTTGAAACTTTATGTACAGGTGGAGGGTTGATCTCCGGTGTGACATTGGCTGCAAAGACAATCAACCCTTCTATTTGTATTTTGGCTGCCGAGCCAAAGGGTGCTGATGATGCAGCTCAATCAAAGGTAGCAGGAAAAATTGTGACGCTACCAGAGGCCAACACCATTGCTGATGGGCTTCGAGCTTTTCTTGGAGATCTGACTTGGTAAATGGAAACATCACATGAGTTCTTAAGTTTCAGCTGGAACTTTAAATGATCAGTCAGTATTATATCTTGAGCCATCTTACATTTATCTATTTTTAATTCTTCTAACATTTCCACTCACCCCACCATCACAATAGCAAACATGTATGCACACCAGCAAAAAGTTCATATGACACTATTTACGAGACATGCTATTATATGATACAAATGCTCTTTGGGCTGTAGTTACGGAGAAATTGGCTGTTTATTGATATTCCAAATTATAAAAGTTGAATTCATCGTCTTTGGGAAAGGTCCATACTTACGTCAAGTGACCTTGCTATGGACTATAGAGGTTGTCACGTATATAACTGTTTTATTAGAAAATTTCTTAGAAGGATCTACCTTTCTTTGACTCAAATGTCCATGGATGGCCATTCATTTGTATCATATTTGTTCAAGTTGTTGTTTCAAAAGCCTGAATTCAAGAATAAACATATGGTGCCAGGATACAAGTTTTTATGTCACGGGGGGATGGAGGCTGTCCTGTCCCATTCTTGTGAGGAGACGGGACTCTGATAGGGGCAAGACTTTGAGACCTGTTCATGTTTTGGACAAGGAAGAAGAAAGAGGAAAGAAGGAAGGCAAGAGGAAGAAAAAAGATGGAAAGAAAGGAGGAGAAAAGAAGAATAGAGAAAGGAAGAAAAGAAGGAAAAGGGAAAAATAAGTAGAAAAACAAAATAAAGAAAAGAAGGAAAGAAAGATGAAGAAAAAGGAAAGAAGGGAAAGGTAGGAAGGAAAGAAGGGAAAGAAAGAAGAAGCAAAAGGGGGAAAAAAGAAAAGAAGGGAGAAGAAAAGAATGAATGAAAAAAAAAAGAAGAAAAGAAGAAGAAAAGAGGTAGAAAGAAGGGAGAAGGAAAAACAAAAAGGAAAGGAAGAAGACAATGGAAAAACAAATAAAGATTAAAATAAAGGAAATAAAAATGGGAGAGAGATGGAGGGCACCTATCAGGATGCTTGATCAGGACGGCTGCCAATATGGGGTGAGACAGCGGAGAATTGCATTTCATGGAGAAACTGGGACACCTGCATCCCACGGGATTGAAGACTTTGCCGGGACAATTTTATTGCCTAGAACTCAACTATGTAACATGTTTAATTTTTCCTTTTGTGTCAGCAAAATGCCTAAAGTGGTTTTAAGTTTCTTATGTTGGTAGGCCTTTTCCTAATATATGAGAGGTGGATTTACCCCTTATTGTGAATTTGTGTTCTTAAAGTTTCCGAGTTTTTAACCATTGATAAATTGTTTACCCAGCTTATTATTAACCTATATGTAATGTTCCACATTTGTTGGTTCATCAACTTCTTTTTAAATATTTACAGAGCTATTGATCTATCTGTTTTAGGCCGGTGGTGCGGGATTTAGTGGATGATATCATCACCGTAGATGATGAGAAGATTGTAGAAGCCATGAGATTGTGCTATGAGGTTCTGAAGGTGGCTGTGGAGCCAAGTGGGGCCATCGGTCTTGCTGCTGTTCTTTCGGATCGGTTCCAACAAAATCCTGCTTGGAAGAATTGCAACAAAATCGGAATCATTCTCTCTGGAGGCAATGTTGATCTTGGTGTGCTTTGGGAGTCATTTAGCAAATGAGTAGTTGAAGTTTTTTCAATTGAAGTGTGTAACAAGCACAGAGAAATAACTTCATTGAAAATTATAATTACAAAAATTGATTGAGGGCATGTATTGACTGCTAAATATGCCATAACTATGGTTACCTGATATTTCCAGGTTCAGTTCAGTTTGATTTGCTGTACTGTTTGTCAACAGAGGCAGGTTGCGAAGTCAGATAATATTAACACAGTGAGCTAACTTGGACAACAATTTCAGCAATTTATCATCTCAAAGTACAAAACCCGGCATCTGACAAATCTAAAAGAACATTCAAGCATCTAAGCAGCACTGTTTTCCTCCTCTCATTTCTCGCGTTGATGTGTTACTCCTTGATTAGTCCTATTTTGAGTTGTGCTATACAGTTGCTAAAGCTTGAGAGTTGAGACGCTAGTTATCTTATTGCAAGGTGTTGGATAATTTTTCGCATGTTGACTAAACCAGAAGGATGTCCAAACATGTCTCCAGATACTTCACCATTGTGACAGATTCAACTTCCAGGGCATCTTTGGATTGTCTTTTTTATTTCTATAGCTTGTTATATGGAGATAGTGACAATTATAACGGTACCATGATGTTTTCATAATGGATTTTTCTTAGCAACCACTTTTTCAAGATATCCAAAATGTATGTTTAGCGATTTTTTTCAAATATGAATGATGCATTTCTCAATTATGTATTTTGTTATGTTTTGTTAAGGGCCAAGCTAGTAGCCAATCTCTGGTCTAATCCTTGCTTTGTTGTAGTTTTAATTACATTTTGCTGCAACTTTGCATTCCCTCCATCGCATGCTGCACAAGTTTACCGTTCCTGTGTTGTGTACGGCTAAAATAGCTGACATTAGGATTCATCCTTTATCAGTATTTATTTTCTAGGATAACTTAGCCGTATTACATCAGAAGATTTCAACGGATCCAACAGTCATGTGCTCCTATATTTATGCTCAGTAGTGATTTAAAGGTTTCCATAATGCCGTCATTATTTGTCCTGGCGGTATTAATTTTTAATATTAAATAATAATTATGACAATGGCTAGTATAGTGAAAAAATAACAGATAGTAACCGAAGAATGGCAGCATTCTTTTTCAAAACACTGTTATTTAACAAAAAAATATTATGATTGAGAATGTATAATCCTGTTTGGAAGAAAATTTGGTTAACAATTTTGAAATGAATTACTATTTTATTTAGAGAGAAACAATAAAAATGAATATGACTATGATTATTTGTTCTACAACAAGCTGTTATAATGCTAAATATATAGATTACAATTTGTAACGGCCATTTTCGTTTTGTTAGTCGATATACGTACAGCATAATGGAGACGGCCGAGAACTTGATAACAGCCATTATTTTAAGCGCTGTTGATGTCTATATTGGTTTGGTAGCAGTCACCGTTCTCCTTTTCAAAGAAAGAACAAAATTACCAAAACATGAACAGGTCTCGAAGTCTTACCCTATTAGAGTCCCACTCACAAGAATAGAACAGGAAGGCCATGATCAGAGATATCTGAGGTATCTATGCTCCGAGACATCCGGGCTATGATCAATAGTAACGTGGCTTTTCAGGCCACACATCTATATAGAGAGGCTAATGGAGCCGTAGACCGAGGACCTTATATGTGGCTAATCATTTTGAAAGTACATTGTGGATCGAGGAGAGGGAACTGCGTAGAGTGTTTCGGAATGTATTGTTTTTTTGATCTCTTTGAATGCGTTCGTACTAAGTCTAAGCCTGGAATTTTTTTAAAAACCCAAGCCCAAACTCAGCCCAGCCAATCGGACTAATGAGTCTTGGGCTTGGGCCTGGCCCAGGGCTGGGCTAATGATATACCCAGACCCGGCCCGAAAAATAAATAGGTTCTGTAATTAAATTCGAACTCGGCCCAAAACTTTTTAGGCCTAGTCCATAGCTCGGTTGGCCTGTTAGGTTTCGCGTTATCTTGAGCCCATTTCCAGCCCTAGTTTCATTAAACAAATGAGAAGAATTATTTAGATGTTCATCCGGAAGAATATCATTTTAGAACATCTTTCCAAAAGCTCTACATGTTGAAAACTTGTTTCTGATTTAATGAAAATTTATAGATATAACTTTATGTATCATGTTTCAAGAATTTAGGCCCAGTTTGGGGGAGTTGTTGGCAGTAGAGCTGTTGGAAGTAGAGCTTTTGTAAAAAGTTGTTTGCTGTTTGGTAACTACATTTCTAAAGTGTTGTGGCGCTTTAACATTTGTTTGATAAACAACCTGAGAAAGTACTTTTGTATGATAAAATGACCATAAAGGATATTATTAGTATTATACAACAGAGTATAATAAAATATAATATATATTAATACATAAATATATGATATAGTATAATATTAATGTAATATAATATAATATTATTATAATATAGTACTATAAAATTATATACTATAGGCTAATAATTTAATATAATATTAAATTATTTAACTTAACATATCAATGTATTATGATATAATATAATATAATATTATATTTATAGTATAATACAATAATAAATGTATAAAATATTATAATTATTAGTATAAATTAATTTTTCACTCTTCTGATGATTATTTATCTCTCTAACAAATTTTCTAACTAGGTGATAAAATTAGTTAAATAATTACTAATATTTATTTTTATTTATTTATTTATTATTTTTATTTCATTAAAATATATTTATTTATTACCTTATTTATTTATTTATTCGTTCATTTATATACATATTTATTTATTTATTTATTCCTTTTCTTTCCTTTTTTCTTCTCTTTTTTTTCTTTCCTTTTTTTTTCTTTCCTTTTTTTTCTTTTCTTTTTTCTTCTCTTCTTCTCCTTCCTTCCTCTCTTTCCTTCTTCTCCTTTCTTCTCCTCCCGCGAGGCCGGCGGCGCTGGAAGGGGGCCGGGCCGTGGGAGGGGGCCCAAGAAGGGGCCGGGACGGCGGGCCGCGACGACCATGGGAGGGGGCCCTGGAGGGGACAGGGATGGGGGGGTGGGTGCCGAGACGGCGGGCCGCAGTGCCTACCGGGAAAGCGGCGGCCATGGCTGCCCCTTCCTCTTTTTTGTTTGTTTTGCTTCCCACCGTCCGACGGCTGTGCTGGGTCGCAGCGGCGAGCCGGACATCCGTGCCAGCTCGCCGGGGTGACAGGCTGCAGCGGCAGCTGGAGAGGCAACCATAGGTGGTGGCCGGCGTGGTGGCTGCCTCCCAAAAAAAAAAAAAAGAAACAGGGCCGGCGGCGTGAGAAGAAGAATGAGATAGAGAGAGGGAGAGAGAGAGAAAGGGAAGGGTGAGAGAGGAAGAGGCGGTGGGATGGATGATTTTGGAAGAAAAAAGGAGCTTTTAAATAGGGGTATTTTTGTCGAAAGGAATATATTATTAAATTGTATATTACACGTATTAAATAATCTGATGGTAGAGAAAAGGGATTTTTGGACTAGCCACAATAATGCAAATAGCATCATCAAAGGCAAGAATATAGTATTATGGATAACTTTATCATAGGCAGAAAAATGGCACCGTGGATAGCCTCATTATGGGGAAAGCTGATCATGGGCCGAGCCTCAGGTCTAAACTCTATTCATTTATAATTAGGCTTAGGATCAAGCCTATTTAAAATTTAGCCTATTCTGTGCCCAAGCCTAGCCCATGATCAACTCTGTTGTGGTTCAAATTCACCCCAAGAGTGGCCACGCCTGAGGAGTCGAAGGGAGCTGCCGGATGGGATGGAGAAGGGACGCTGCTTCCTGCACGCCGGTCCATTTTGTTTGTCATCAAACTCTAATCATGGGTAGGAACATGCATTGTGGATAGCCACTTTACGAGTAGGAATATGGTATTTTGGTTTGCTAGTCATAGGGAAGAGCATGACCATGGTTAGTCTAAAAACCAAAATGTTAACTATTGTCGGATCTGAATCCTGTTAGTGAAAAATAAAAGATAAGTTATTTAAAACTACTATTAAATAGAAAGATTTCTTTGATAATATATGCTAAATTACTTTTGAAAATAATGGTTGACTGATGATATAATGTGCATGTGTATGTTTGTGTGTGTGCGCTGGTTATATGAGCGGTGTTGGATGGTTTGTATAGGATTTTATGGTATTTGTGTCTATTTCAATAACAATTATTTGTAATTTTCTAATTTTAAATTATTCATGCTGGTGTATATATGAGAATTTTTACTAAGCTATTAGCTCAAACCGGCTCTTTACTTTTCCTTTAAAGTCGCTGAATACTTAGTATTTAGCTACAATTTGGGATCTTGGCAGACAGTGATACCAATCAAATAGTTGAAAATTGTAATTGATAAGTCTTATTATTTGTGAGTTATGGATTATTTTATATTTTTATGAATGAGGTTCATATTGTCCAATAATATTGAAGTTATGAGGAATATACAGTTCTTGCTTTAGGGAGTGTGCAGCCATGTTACATGGTCTACCAACTAATGGGTTTAGGGCATGATATTTGTAATTGTTGTTGCACAAATTTTCTGTGAATTTGAAATAATTGTACTGTATAATATTATTCATGGCTATCTTTATTTATTCTTACATCTTTTGCACTTATTTTCATGCACATTGACACATAAACAATCTATTTTTAATTTTTATTAATTAATTATTTGATAATTCTTTCTACTTTTGGTAAATTGCTGGCAAAATTTTGTAAGTTCCAAACTTAATAGTCCTAACCGAATTTTTTTCCATATTCTAAACTTGTGACTAAACATGTAACTCAACTTACATGCTCCTATTGTACATTTGTACCAGGATTCTTACTGCAAAACCAAGCAGACTGGCCCGGTCCACTTGACCGGCCCAGCCATTTTGGGCCCAAAAAAAAAAAAGGCACGTGCCTCGCACGTGATTGGAGGGAAGAGACTCCCGTTCGGAGTCTTCTTGAGTTCTTCCTCTCCGAGAAGGTCGGGCGGACGGTCGGATTCCGGTCTTGGCCGGGATCCATTTAGAGGCCCTAACGGTCGCTCTTCCACCCCCAGCGTAGATTCCAGTTCCCCGATTGAAGCCGTCGCTGGATTTCTTAGATTTTTCCCCTCGATCGCCGACCGCTATCGACGCCGTTGCCGCCGCCGAACGCCGCCGGAAGCCAGGCAAGAACCTGTAAATACTTGGAAAAGTCTTCTCTCCTTTCTCCGTTACCTTTGGAAGCTCTGTTCCGGCCGGAGATCGCCGGATTTTTGGCCGAAAAGGGCGATGCCTGTTTCCCCTGTTTTCCGAAACCAACGCCTTTTTCCTCCGATTCCGGCAGGTTCCGCCGCCTGTTCTCCTCGATAAGGCCTCCCTCCGGTCCTCCGAACCGGCCCCTGGCCTTGGTCGGGGTTACGACCGTCGGGACGTCTTCATTCCTTGAGATAAGGGAGCGGAACCCCCGTTCTAGGAGGATTCCTCCTCACCGCCGGCCACCGGTTGCCGTCGACCGCCGTCCACAGTGGGCGGCCGTGGGTCCTGACCCCGGGCACCACCTGCAGCCACCCTTTTCGTTCCTCGTCCCTGGTTAGAGAGAGATGATTGTTTTCTCTCTCTTTCCATCTTTTCTCCTCCCCAACCTTTCTCTCTCTATCGGACTTTTTCGCTGCTCTCTCAATCTTCCCCTCCTCCCTACCCTTTCTCTCTTATTTCTCCCTCGACTTGATTTTTTCACTCTCTATGGATTGCTTTCCCTCTCTTTCCACTCTTTTCGATTCTGTCTTTTGTTTCTCTCTATACCTTTTTCTCTGCTTCCATTATTCTAGATCAACCTCGATGAAGGGCTCTAATCAATATTAATAAATTCTACCACGACAGGACCGACCAGGTATCAGGCACTTAAGTTAGTTAGTCTTATGGAACTATTGAAATTAAAGTTTCTATTTTTAGATTAATCATGATAAATTTTAATAGAAATATAATTTTTAAATACTAGAATTTTAGAATGATTTTTGAAATTGATCAGATTAATACTTTCGATTTGTTCGCAAAGTAAATAATATTTCACTTTTTCTAAATTTATTGGTAATTTATAAAATTATTATATTCCTGACTTTTGAGTGGTCTTATTCATGATGCATGAATTTGATGCATAGTATATATTATTAGAAAATATATTATTTTGAAATATTATAACGATATATAATTTTATTATGGATATTATTAATTGATCTTGACACTTTATGACTTAAAACTGAAATATAAACCTAAAACTATTTGAATTGCGATCTCGCAATATTGAGGATTCCGCCAATAGAGGCCAGTACGTTGGTACATGATTTGTCCTAAAAGTTGTGTCTAAAATGATAAGTGACATACCACAAGCAGATACGCTGTCTCGAAGGATTTGCTACAAGATGATGAGCAGCTCACTGTAAAAAGATTCATGGTCTTATGATCCTGCCACAGAAAAGATGCGATCATAGTTAAGGATTAATAAGATGGATTGAATATTTGAAAGAATTTAAATCTATGAAAAGAAATTTAATATTTTAAAAAATATTTGATAGTATTTAGTACATGCATACATACAAATTATTATTTATTTGATTGCCTGATTTGTTTAGCTAAAGTGATCATTATTTATTGGGTTGTCTAACTCATTATACGATTTCTTAATTTTTTTTTATAGCTTTAAAGAACTAGCTTGATCGGAGTTTTCAATATGGAAAAGCAACTAGCAGAACTTTGACACATATTATCTTATATTAAGAGTTCATTAATAATATTAGAATCGTGAGACATTTAAATATTGAGCTTGTTATAAAAATAAAGTTTACATATTATTATTTAAATTATTCTGCTGCATATTTATGATATTATGTTGAGATACATTGCATGCTTGTAGAGAGAGTTCCCTATGACTATGCAGTAGTTGACATAACCTTCGATTCTTGAACTCAGGTCGAGGGCACAACACTTACTTTTCACAGCATCAAAATCATCTTTCTTTCTCAATTAAGTCAAAAGCATCATTATGACCCCAAGTCCTATATGTCCTGTTTGCTAATTTAATTGTGATGTTAGAAACAAAAATGTTTTTGGATTCGCAACCCCAGGATCCACATAAGATAAAGGTCAGGAATTTCTAAAATTTCTTGCAATTTGTCTTTACACATTTCAGAATTAATAACTTATGTCAAAATTTGCTTAAAAAATATATAAATAATTTTTTTATAAAATTTATATTTATTATACTTATTTTCAACAATTTGTAGAATGGAAAGAAGAATATACACATTTTCTTATATTTTTGGATGGTGATTATATCACTTAAGATTACAATACTTTTTATTTTTAAAAAGATGTTCAAAATAAATTTAATTTTATTCTTTAATGATGTTTCTTATTTCTGCATCGTCCAGAGGAAATCATGTACAATCTCATTTGCCATCCGGATCGACTTCGTTGGTTGTTGCCGCTTATACAAGCAGAGAAGAAGTTTCATTCCAAATGTTAACAACATGGTAAAGACTGCAATATGTATTGCCTCGATTGTCTAGGTGATCCGATATGTCCCTCTTGTTGTGAACCCAAGCTAAAGTCAGAGCACGAGAGTCACGCTATTCTTCAGGCAAGTGATTTTTCAATACTGCACATATAGATTTAGCTAAAACATGATATTTTTATTCTTATAGATCATGGTCAAACTTTGGCTCCTTACTTCGCATGTTATCAAAGCAAAACAGCTATTAACTAGAAAAATAAAGAAAAAGGGTTAATTCTTGAGTATTTAGGTTGAGTTTGAGTCGCAACTCAAGCGCCTTGGATCAGGTTGATGGCAGATCCCAACATAGCTCAACCAAATCTCAAATTGGGGTTCTCTAACCCAAGCTCAAGCCAATTTTAGTGTGGAGTTGGGTTGGGGAGTATTAGATTAATTAGGTTAGTTGAAATTGTATAGGTTAAGATTGGAGAGTGGTTTTGGATTTTTTTGTTTCATATTTTTGTTAGTCAGACTAAGAAGGCTAAAAAATATGGTTAAATAAAAAGTTAGGTTTTTTTACGCGAAACAAAAATATAAATTACATTGGGTTGAGACGGGTCATTTAAAATTGAATTACATTCCAACTGAGTCAGGGTTGGGTTCAAGCTAAACTTTAGCTAAACCCTAACCTGATGCAACTTAGGGCTGGGTTAGGACTTTTTAGCCAAACAATGACCAAGCTCGTAAAACCTCTATGGTGAGAAGACTAGGCTAATATTCTTAGGTTGAGTTTAACCAAGTTGCATCTCTAGGTTGAGTGCACGTTCCTTGTCATTTCTATTTCTTGCACTAATTTCAAATGGGCATTACCAATACGTAATCTTGCAATTGCTATAGTAACAATAACACATACAATTAAATGATATTGTCCACTAGGTGTCATGTAAAACACATGGCAACAATTGGTTCGCCAAAGCCATGTCCATACCAGAATAAAGCTTCATTGGTTTTCTATAATCATAGAACATGAAAAGGTTTTGTGCTTCAATATATCAATGGTAAGTAAATTCTATGGCCTTTCCATCCAACCATATGCATTTCATCATTATTGCAGATATTTTTTTGTTTTTTTGGTACACATTATTGCAGATATTCAATACAACACACAAGAAGGCAGTTCGAGAGGAGAGCATCAAAAAATGCATAGATAGTTCTGACATCCAAAAACTTATGAACAATGGAGATTATGTGATCTGCATCGGAAGTAGGTTAGCGAATGAAAATTAAAATGAGTTTCATACTACGACCAACACCAGACGATGCAAGACAAGTATGTTCAGATTGCCTACAACGGATTTTCAATTATGTTCCATCCATTGCAAGGTAGGCAGAACCCAACCAATTCCATGATAACAGATTTTCAGATTGATGCAGTCTTAAGAGCTTCGAACTGCATCTTTTTTTTTTTTTTTTTTTTTTTTTTTTTGGTGAAAACGGCAATTCATATATCTCTAACTTGAGTACATGCAGCCATATCAAAAGAAAGTAAAGATAACAGCGGGGTGGGACACTCAGCTACTGATGTCCAAAGAAACCCTCCCGAGTGCCGGGCAACATAGGAGGCGACCCAGTCAGCAGCTCTGTTCGCCTCCCGATACACATGTATAGCATGACAGTCACTCATCTCCTGAGCCAGTCTCCTAGTCTCAAGGATGAGTGGATGGCCATCACCGTACCTGTCCACCCCCTGAATCCAGTCGATCACCACCGAAGAGTCACCCTCGAGAAACACCCGGGCAGCACCGAGAGCCCTCCTCGCAAAGGATAAGCCCTCCCAAGCAGCACACAGCTCAGCCCCGACAACGGTAGGTCCTGAGATGCTACGACCCCCAGCGGCTATCAATCTACCCCCACAGTCTCTGATCACAAATCCCACACCTCCAGAGACACCATCCACCAACCGACTACCATCAAAATTCACCTTGAGATGACCAAGGGGTGGGGGTACCCAAGAAACAAGGGCGAACCCGGGCGCTATAACAGCGGAAGAAGTACCCCAGGTGTCCCTGGCCATCCCAGAGGTAACAGAAGCAGAGGCCACAGCGATCTCCCCTGCACGTAGCACAGCTCGATCCACCACCATCCTCGAAGACCACATCCTCCCCTCAAATAGGCGAGCATTCCTGTCCAACCAGATATGATAAGTCATGTATGCCATCATGATGCCCTCCCGAACAAAACATGGGCTCTGCATCGAAACTCTCAATGCATGCAACAGGTCCTGGGCCGTCTCCACCGAAAGGGGTAACGTGACAGGGGACCTACTCCAAACCTCCCTGGCCCTGGGACACTGCAATAAAGCATGGTCAATGGTCTCCTCAATCCCCGGACACAGCTCACAACAATGAGAGATCAACATGCCCCGTCTAGCTAGCATGCTCCTGGTCGGTAGAACTCCCCATGCCACCTTCCAGAAGAAGAGCGCCACCCGCGGATGACATCGCAACCGCCAAATCCATCTACCCTCAATCCATCGGTCTGGTGCCCTACTGATCAAGATATGAAGATCCCGAGCTCGCACCTGCGCTCGGCCCGTCGGCCACCAGACTAACCTGTCCGGCACCTCCTGCCATGGAATCGGAATATCCAAAACCAACTCAGCCAACTGCTCCCCAAACACCTCCCGAATCAGACCCTCCCTCCAGCGACCCCCCTCTGGGTCCATCAGGTCACTGACCCTGAATCCAACAATCCTCGCCGAGTCCACCATGGTCGGAAGACGGCTGATCGGCTGCTCAGTCACCCACCTATCCTCCAAAACATCGATCGACCGCCCATCTCCAATGGCCCATCTCAGCTCCGGTAACACCAGCGCTGCTCTAGCACACATCTCCCTCCACACCGGCGAATGGGAACGGCCACCACGCACCCCAGGTATCAAAGCTCCATATTTGGCCCTCATCAGCGAGGACCACATACTATCTGGCTCTAACACAAATCTCACCGCATGTCGCGCCGCTAGCGCCTCCCGCCTAGCCATCAGGGACTGCACCCCCAGCCCGCCGAACCTGATCGGCTGACACACCACCTCCCATGCCACCAAATGGATACCTCCTCTGCCACTACTCCTCCCCCAGATAAAGTTCCTAAAGATCCGCTCAAGAGACCTCACAAGAGACACTGGAATAAAGGAATTGGACAATAAGTAGATAGGGATCGAAGAAAGGACTGACCGCACCAATGTGATCCTCCCCATCATGGAAAGGGAATGCATCTGCCATCCCTCCAATCTGTGTCTGATACTGATCTCAAGTGACGAGCAATCCCTGCTCCGCAGCCGCCGACCAGAAATCGGGACCCCCAGGTACCTCAGCAAACCCTCCTGCTCGCCCACCCCCAAAATCTGTAAAATAGAAATCCTCACCGCCGACCTGATCCTCGGACTGAAACATACAGAAGACTTCCCCAGATTAACTCTCTGTCCTGATGCCTCACAGTAGTGCCAGAGGATCCTGCGGAGGACCTCCGCGGTCCGTCTCGTAGCCCGAGCAAGCAGTAAACAATCATCGGCAAAAAGAAGGTGAGACAACGACGGGGCACCCTCCACCGGTCTGTAAACCTCCATCTCCTCAGAGTCCATCGCCTGTCTGAGAGCTCTGGATAGCGCATCTGCGCACAGAATAAACAAGAGAGGTGAGAGGGGGCATCCCTGTCGAAGCCCTCCAGCAGACTCAAAAAAACGGGACGGCGAGCCATTCACCAAGATGGCAAATGAAGGAGCCCTCACACATCCCATAACCCAGCTGATCCATGTCGCATGAAAGCCGAACCCCTGCATGGAACGCCGAAGGAAATCCCAGCACATCCTGTCGTAGGCCCTCTCCATATCAAGCTTGATTCCCATCAAGCTCCTCCTCATCGGGGCTCTATGCAGATCAAACATAAACTCCTGGGCAATCATCACATTATCTGAAATACTCCGCCCTCCCAAAAAAGCACCCTGCTCCGGACTAATCAGCCTCGGAAGAATATCCCTCAACCTCACGGCAAGTATCTTCGCCGTAGCCTTGTACAAGGTCGTACAAAGGCTAATCGGACGAAAATGGCCAGGCTCAGTAGCGTCCTGCCGTTTCGGTATCAATGTGATAAAGGTCTGCTGCCACTCGGAAGGCATCGCAGACGTACAAAAGAACTGTTGAATGGCAGCCGTAACATCATGCCCTACTATCATCCAGTACCTCCGAAAAAATAACGGTGGAAAACCATCTGGCCCCGGAGCCTTGTCCCCCTCAAGGGACCACACCGCCTCCCTAACCTCCCTCTCCGAAACCGGCCTGATCAGCGCTGCAGTCTCCTCCTCCGACACCCCAACCCCCGGCACTGGAATGTCCTCTGAGCTCCCATCCCCTAACTGCTCAGTCCACCGTGTCCTGAAAAAGCTCTCCACAATCCGACGAATCTGAACAGGATCCTCCGTCATCAGCCCATCCTCGCCCCTGATAGCTTTGATCCGATTCTGATGTCTCCTGATAACTGTCGCCTGATGAAAAAAACTAGTATTCCGATCCCCCTCCAATAACCACTGTATCCTAGACTTCTGTCTCCAAAATATCTCATGCTGTCTGAGTAGAGAGTCGTGCAGTGCCAAGTGGGATCTAAGCTTCCCCACCTCCTCCTCTGATAAGCCCCCCCCCTGGGACTCCTGAAGCTGTAGTCTAGTGATCACCCCCTCGAGATCCTCCACCCTCCTAAAGATATTCCCCACCTCCTCACGGTTCCACCGCCGGAGCCGTCTCCTCGTCATCTCCAATCTACGGGAGACTCGATACATAGCGTCTCCCCTAACAGGCACCCTCCAGGCCTCCCGCACCATCTCCCAAGAACGAGGATAGCCGAGCCAGATCTTCTCAAACCTGAAGGGGGAACGAGCTGGAGCAAGTGCATCGGTACTAACCAATAGTGGACAGTGGTCCGAAGCAATCCTCGGCAAATGACGGACCTGGTAATCAGGGAAACTCTGTATCCACCCAGCAGTAGCACAAGCTCTGTCTAGCCTCTCCCAAACTCTGGCCTGACCCTGCTGGTTATTACACCATGTGAACTTTGGGCCAGCAAAGCCCAAATCAACTAAACCATTCATCATAAGGAAGTCCTGGAACTCCCTAATCTTCCTCTCAAAAGAGAAAGGCTTCCCCCCCATCTTCTCCTGTGGATCAACTATGCAATTAAAATCACCTGCCAGCAGCATTGGATGTCCCTGACTAATCAACTGGGTGGCCTCCTCCCACAAGACCCTCCTCACCCTATAATCTGTACTCGCATACACCGCTGCCAAAACCCACGGATTTCTGTTCCCCTCCGAGATGACCATAATCACCTCTTGGTTGCAAACATTGAAAATATCCAACTGACAGCACCCCTGCGCCCAAGTAACAATGATACCACCGGATAGCCCTTGAGAGTCAACTGCAAAGAATCCCCACCCTCCCGGAACTGCCCTTCTTGCCTTCTGAAGGCCCCTACCGGATAACCGGGTCTCGAGAAGGACACAAATATCAGGGCTATGATGGTGCACTAACCTGCGAAATGCCGGGATAAATGACGGCTTCCCCGCTCCACGGCAGTTCCATAAGAGAATCTTCATAAATTCACCCGACAAAATTGACGCAGCCCACTTCCCCGGGGCCACTACTACCAGCTGCCTCAGCATCCCGCTGTCCACGCAAGACCTCGGAACTCACCCCTATCACAGACGCCATCAACTGGGACACCACCTCCTTGTGCTTCCCCTTCCTGTCTACCTCGTCCACAGCCCTCACAACAGGCTCTGTGTCAATCCCCATCAGTTCCCCAGCATCCAAAGGACCGCCACCACCCTTTACTTCCTCTCTGTGAAAGAAGTTGGCCACCAGATTAGGATCGCTGTTGGCCCGTGCCAAATGGCACGCTGTGCCAGCAGGGTCTTCCCCGAGTCCGTTTGCGGTCACTCCCACCAAGCCAGCCTCATGCTCGGCTGCCTTCCCCCGATCCGACACCGCCGACGCCGTGGGGCCACCAGTCGGCGTCACCACCACCGTCTCCGCCCGATTCGCCGTCGCCGCCTTATCTATCCGCGTCGGCTTCCGTCCGGTCGTCGCCCCACCACCGGTGCCAGACACCCCCCCGCCTCCCCGGTGCTCCGGAAAGACCCTCAGAGGACGCTTGCGCATCACCGATTGAGGCGGAGGAGAACTCCGGCTTCTCCAGCGACGGACACCCTCCGGCCTTCCGGAGAGCATCACCGCCGAACGCTGCCCCCCACCGAACTGGGCACTGCCTCCCGCGGGTGCTCTCGAGCGTTTCAGCTGACTGGGTCCCGGCCCACTTGAGCGAAAGGCCAGCTTGGGCCCTTCAGCCTGGCCCATCGAGGAGCTGGCCCCACTCGAGCCCGGCTTGCTCCCCAACTCAGCCCGCGGCTCTGAGTGAAGACCGGGTTGACTCGGGCCTTCCCCGATCGCCCCTCCTCCGGCGACCGATACATCCTTCTCCAACGTCCGCCGCCGGGCGAACTTGGAGGGCTTCTGCCACCCCTCAAGGTCGATTGGAGAGGTGCTAGAAGCCGGCGCAGTTCCGGTGGGCCTTGAGGCAGCGCGAGCGGGAGATGGTACCGGGTCCGGTATCCCCTTTTGCTCGGACATCTCCGTCCCCTGCCTGGGAAAGTTTGCCGGACGATGGACGCGAAGGCGGTTCGTGACCATCCAGGGACCAAAGACCCCCTGTTCTCCCAGATCGCCTACCTCCCCCTCCGCCCCCACCGGAGGCTCCGAGAGGCTCTCCCCAGCCTTCTTCTTCCCTGTATACGAACTCCCCTCCACCCCATCCCCCCCTCCCATCGCCGAAGAGAGAGAGCCGCAGTCCTTCGTTGGGTGAGCAATCCTGCCGCATCTGGAGCATGGGGCCGGCAGGTTTTCGTAGACGAACGCCTGCCAAAACTTATCCTCAGCACCCTCCGAGCTCCCCTTCAGAAAGATCCCCGGCTTCAGAGGGGCGGAGCAGTCCAAGGCAATCTTCACCCTTGCGAAGCCAAATCGACCCCCCTGTTCCGTGAAGCTATCCACTGCCAGTGGTTCACCGGCCCTCGCGGCGATCCGGAACAGGGTCGTTCCCTTCCAGTAGTCCAGAGGAAGTCCCGGGAGCCGAAGCCACACTACCACACGGCCTAGCCCACCGGCACCCGGAACGAAGTTGGGGCGCCACCGTTCCATGGCTAACAGCTGCCCGGCCACTGACCAAGGCCCATTCAACAGTGCAGCCTCCCGATCCTCGCCGTTGGCGAACCTCACAGCGATGAAACCTTCCACCAGAGGGAAACACTCGACATCATACTGCAACTTTCCCACCCTACGGATCTCCTTCGCGACCCAAGCTACCGGAACACTCCTACCCAGACTCCGCACAATAACCGTAGTGCTCCGCCACTCCAACCTCGCCCCCTCCAGCTCTTGGTCCGGCACCTCCAAGATCTCCGGGAACTTGCTCTGCAATGCTTGTAGCTCCCGTGGAGAGATCCTATAGTTTGTCCAGACCGACTGCCTCGGACCACCCTTAGCCACCTCCGACCAAGTGGGAGCCTTCGCCCCCTCCCCATACACAGGTGGCCGCGTCCCACCTGCCTTCCCCGACGCCGACGAAGCCGCTTTCACCACTTCCGGATCCGCCATGGCACCGACCCCGCACCTGTTCGACCGAACGTCCCTGTGACTCCCCAGGGATCGAACTGCATCTTCTCAACCAACTTTGCATAGTGTTGCAATAATTATATTTCTCTTTTGCTTATGTAAATTTAGGCGAAGGAAGCTTTATCAAGACCATCAATATCAGAAAGCACATGTCCAGCACTGTCATCATCAGATAACAACACTTTGACTTTGAGCAATGATATGATACCTTTACAGAGGAGGTCAAGAAAGCAAAAGAAGCCCTTCAGATCACCATTAATGTGATAATATATCGAGTTAGAAATCTGACTAGCACTATGCTTAATAAACTTTACCCCTAAAATAGTTAAGAATACATACATTTGATATGCTTGGAGGCATCTTGTATACATACTGTTCAATTTTGCCTACTTTATTGTTTGAATTTCACATTTATTTATTAATCAACAATTAGCAATAATTCACACTTTCGCCATTTCACAGATTAGCAATACAGGATTGCTTGAGATTCTTTTCACGTATGATATTTTTCCTCCTTGCATGAATTTGCATGACACAAGAACTATGCAAATCACTCATTACACATCCTTGCTGTCCAACTTCACATTCTGCACTGTCCTTCATGCTTAGAAATGCATGTTTAACTAAAAGTTTGCCATGTACTTAGTGACATGATCAAAAATTCAAGCGTTCAGCAGATGATCATAGGAATAGCAAAACAAAATCCAGGCCACGCGATATACACTACATCATACAGCTTATTCAATAGTATTTAGTTAATTTTTGGAGATCAATTCAAGACACTAAAGATTTTGCAATTGGATATTGAATCAACTTTCAGCAGATAATCATAAGAATAGCAAAATAAAATCTAAGACTCACAATATACTACATCATACAGCTTATTCAGCAGCATTTAGTCAATTCCTGGAGATCAATCCAATGCACTAAAGATTTTGCAATTAGATATTGCATCAACTTTTCAATAGATAATCATATAAATAGCAAAACAAAATCCATGACTTGCAATATACTATATCATACAGCTTATTCAGCAATATTTAGTCAATATCTAGAGATCAATCAAAGACACTAAAGATTTTGTTATTGGATATTGCATCAACTCATAGAAATGACAAAACAAAATTCAGGACTCGCAATATACCATATTATACAGCTTATTCAGCGGCATTTAGTCAATTTCTAGAGATCAATCCAAGACACTTAAGATTTTGTAATCGGATATTACATCAACTCATAGGAATAGCAAAACAAAATTCAGGACTCGCAATATACCACATCAAAGCTTATTCAGCAGCATTTAGTCAATTTCTGGAGATCAATCCAAGACACTAAAGATTTTGCAATTGGATATTGCATCAACTCATAGGAATAGCAAAACAAAATCCAAGACTCACAATATACCACATCATACAGGTTATTCAGCAGCATTTAGTCAATTTTTGGAGATCAATCTAAGACACTAAAGATTTTGCAATTAGATATTGCATCAACTTTCAGCAAATAATCATGGAAATAGCAAAATAAAATCCATTACTTGCAATATACCACATCATACAGCTTATTCAGCAGCATTTACTCAATTTCTGGAGATCAATCCAAGACACTAAAAATGTTGCTATTGGATATTGCATCAACTCATGGGAATAGCAAAACAAAATTCAGGACTTGCAATATACCACATCATACTGCTTATTCAGCAACATTTAGTCAATTTTTGGAGATCAATCCAAGACACAAGATTTTGCAATTGGATATTGCATCAACTCATAGGAATAGCAAAACAAAATCAAAAACTCGCAATATACCACATCAAAGCTTATTCAGCAGCATTTAGTCAATTTCTGGAGATCAATCCAAGATACTAAAGATTTTGCAATTGGATATTGCATCAACTCATAGGAATAGCAAAAAGAAATCCAAGACTCGCAATATACCACATCATACAGCTTATTTAGCAGCATTTAGTTAATTTCTGAAGATCAATCCAAGACACTAAAGATTTTGCAATTGGATATTGAATCAACTTTCAGTAGATAATCATAAGAATAACAAAACAAAATTCAGGATTCGCAATATACCACAACATACAGCTTATTCAGCAGCATTTAGTCAATTTCTGGAGATCAATCCAAGACACTAAAATTTGCAATTGGATATTGCATCAACTTTCAGCAGATAATCATATGAATAATAAAATAAAATCCATAACTCACAATATACCACATCATATAGCTTATTCAGCAGCATTTAGTTAATTTCTAGAGATCAATCCATGACACTAAAGATTTTGCAGTTGGATATTGAATCAACTTTCAGCAGATAATCATAAGAATAGCAAAATAAAATTCAAGACTCACAATATACCACATCATTTAGCTTATTCAGCAGCATTTAGTCAATTTTTGGAGATAAATTCAAGATACTAAAGATTTTGCAATTGGATATTGTATCAACTTTGAGCAGATAATCATATAAATAGCAAAACAAAATCCATGACTCCCAACATATAGCTTATTCAACAGCATTTAGTCAATATCTAGAGATCAATCCAAGACACTAAAGATTTTGCTATTGGATATTGCATCAACTCATAGGAATGGCAAAACAAAATTCAGAACTCGCAATATACCACATCATACAGTTTATTCAGTAGCATTTAGTCAATTTCTGGAGATCAATCCAAGATACTTAAGATTTTGCAATTAGATATTGCATCAACCATAGGAATAGCAAAACCAAATATTGGTCTCATAATATACCACATCAAAGCTTATTTAGCAGCATTTAGTCAATTTCTGGAGATCAATCCAAGACACTAAAGATTTTGCAATTGGATATTGCATCAACTCATAGGAATAACAAAACAAAATCGAAGACTCGCAATATACCACATCATACAGCTTATTCAGCAGCATTTAGTCAATTTCTAGAGATCAATCCAAGTCAATAAAAATTTTGCAATTGGATGTCGCATCAACTTTCAGCAGATAATCATAGGAATTGCAAAACAAAATCCATGACTCGCGATATACCACATCATACAGCTTATTCAGCAGCATTTAGTCAATTTTTGGAGAATAATCCAAGACACTTAAGATTTTACAATTGGATATTGCATCAACTCATAGAAATAGCAAAACAAAATTTAGGACTCGCAATATACCACATCAAAGCTTATTAAGCAGTATTCAGTCAATTTCTCGAGATCAATCCAAAACACTTTTTGCAATTGGATATTGCATCAACTCATAGGAATAGCAAAATAAAATCCAGGACTCGCAATATACCACATCATATAGCTTATTCAGCAGCATTTAGTCAATTTTTGGAGAATAATCCAAGACACTTAAGATTTTACAATTGAATATTGCATCAACTCATAGAAATAGCAAAACAAAATTCAGGACTCGCAATATACCACATCAAAGCTTATTAAGCAGTATTTAGTCAATTTCTAGAGATCAATCCGAGACACTTTTTGCAATTGGATATCGCATCAACTCATAGAAATAGCAAAATAAAATCCAAGACTCGCAATATACTACATCATACAGCTTATTCAGCAGCATTTAGTTAATTTCTGAAGATCAATCCATTTCACAGAGAAGGCCGAAAGTTTGAGGCTGCAAGCATCCCTTTCTAAGTCCTTTTGGGGGGATGTGACAACCTTTTCTTGTTTCCTTGTTAACAGGTCCCCTAATCGCAAATTAAACTCAATGGAGGCATTCCAAAGGAGATCTGGAGTGGGAAGAAGGTGGAGCTTGACTACCTAAAGATTTTTGGTTGCCCAGCCTATGCACTAGTGGAGGCAACCGAAAGAAATAAGTTAAACCCAAAATCGTAGAAGATGATCTTCATCGGATATCCACATGGAATCAAAGGATACTTGCTATGGGATCATCATTCTCAGATATGTACCATCAGTAGAAATGTCATCTTTGATGAGAAGAGCATTCTGAAGAAGTCAGGAATTACAGATGAGGCTAAAAAGGCTAGACATGACAATAGTGGACAGCATTGCTAGCAGATGATGTGCCTTCAATTTTTACCTCCAAACGTGTTCATTTTGATGTGGAGTTTGATAGGCATGTTCCCACACATGTAGGGGACAAGCGAGGAGGGCCATCTGTCCAGGAGGAGGTGCAGATAGAACCACATACTTCAGATTTGGAGGACAGTGAAAGGAGAGTGGCACTGCACAAGAAAAGCGCATCATCTGCAAACCTGTTCGATATGGCATTGATGAGACTATCTCCTATGCTCTCATCACTTCTAATGAAGATTCAGAGATATTTGAGGAGGCCATGGAGAGTTCAGAATGGAAATCATGGATGCAGGCCATGATGGACGAGATGGAGTCATTGGAAAAAAATAAGACTTGATAGCTAGTGGATCTACCAAAAGATGCTTGGGCCATTGGTTCAAAATGGGTGTTCACAAGGAAGGATGCACCTTCAGAGCAAGGTGGAGTCAGATACAAGGCAAGGCTTGTTGCCAAGGAGTGCTCACAGAGAGAGGAAGTGGACTACACAAAGATATTCTCTCCGGTGGTGCATCAAGCTGCAATTCAGGTATTGCTGTCTCTTGTAGTTCAACATGATATGAAATTGGAGCAGATGGATATGAAGACGGCATTCTTACATGGGAGCCTAGAGGAGAGAATCTACATGAAGCAACTAGCTCGTTTTAGGCAATATGGATTGGAAGAAAAGGTCTATCTACTCAAGAGATCTCTTTATGGTTTGAAGTAGTCACCCCATCAGTGGTATAAAAGGTTTGATATCTTTGTTTTGAGCCATGGTTTTTTCTATATATGAACATGACAGCTGTGTGTATGTGAAAGATGTGAATAAGGATGATGCATTGTATCTACTACTATATGTGGATGATATGCTCATTGCCAGCAGGAGTGCCAGAGCAGTAAATTGGCTAAAAATTGTATTGTCTTCAGAATTTGAGATGAAGAACTTGGGTCCATCCAAAAAGATACTTGGGATGGAAATTCGCCGAGATAGGAGCAAGGGTATTCTTCACTTGTCATTGAAATGATACATTCAGAAGATGTTAGAGAGGTTTGGGATGAATAAGGCCAAACCAGTTGGAACACCTTTAGCAAGCCACATATCTCTTTCTAAGCCACAGTTCTCCCAAACAGATGAAGAGAAAGAGTACATGGAGAGAGTTCCATATGCCAGTGCAGTGGGCAGCGTGATATATGCTATGATGTGTTGTAGGTCAGACATAGCACATGCAGTAAGCTAGGTAAACAGGTACATGGCAAACCCTAGAAAGGATCACTGGAAGGCATTGAAGTGGATCTTTCGATATCTTCAAGGAACTCAAAGGCTTGGTCTGGTTTTTGGGCAGCAAGATGAACCTAGGAGTAACTCCAATGTCTTAAGTGAGTTTTCTGACCCATTAGAAGAATTTGTTGCTGCTAACTTTGCAGGTGATCTGAATATAAGAAGGTCTACTACAAGTTATGTTTTCTGCATATATGGTGGACCTGTTTCTTGGAGATCAACCCTTCAACCTATAAGAAATATTTAGATGTTCATCCAGAAGAACATCATTTTGGAACATTTTTCCAAAAGCTCTACTTTGCTGATGTTGAAAAGTTGTTTCTGATTTAATGAAAATTTATAGATATGACTTTATGTATCATGTATAAAGAATTTTTAGTTTTGCATTGGATATGATTTTATGTTCCTCTCATGATTGTCAGTATGATGTAGTATATATGTGTCAGACATTGATGATTTTCCATTGCTCGAAATAGGATGCTAGTTTCATTGAAGTTTCGAAAGAAATATATTATTAAATTATATATTACTCGTATTAAATAACCTGATGGTGGAGAAAAGTGATTTTTGGACTAGCCACAATAATGCAGATAGCCTCATCAAAGGTAAGAACATAGTATTTTGGATAACTTTATCACAGGCAGAAAAATGGCACCATGGATAGCCTCATCATGGGTAGAGCTGATCACAGGCCGGGCCCCAGGTCTAAACTCTATTCATTTTTAATTAGGCTTAGGGTTGAGCCTATTTAAAATTTGGTCTTTTCTGTGCCCAATTCCAACCCATGATCAACTCTAATCATGGGTAGGAACATGCATTGTGGATAGCCTCTTTACCGAGTAGGAATATGATATTTTGGTTTGCTAGTCATAGGCAAAAGCATAACCATGGTTAGTCTAAAAAACAAAATGTTAACTATTGTCGGATCTGAATCCTGTTAGTGAAAAATAAAAGATAAGTTATTTAAAACTACTATTAAATAGAAAGATTTCTTTGATAATATATGCTACATCACTTTTGAAAATAATGATTGTCCAATGATATAATATGCATGTGCGTGCGCTGGTTATATGAGTGATGTTGGATGGTTTGTATATGATTTTATGGTATTTGTGTCTACTCCGATAACAATTATTTATAATTTTCTAATTTTAAATTATTTATGCTGGTGTATATATGAGGATTTTTACTAAGCTATTAGCTCATGCCGGTTAAAATAATATATATATAATAAATTATATATATAATTTATTTCTTATTTTATGTTATTTGTTTTTTTATGTTAAATGTTGAAAGTAAAAAAAAACTATTATTCACAGAATAAAGTATAGATAATGATTAAAAAAAACGATCTATTCCGAACAATACATGTCTTTCACATACAACAATAAATAAAAATGAGTAACCCTTTTTTGAATGGCAGTTCCCAAAAAACGTATTTCTATATCAAAAAAACATATTCGTAGGAATATTTGGAAGAAAAAAGGATATTTAACTGCAGTAAAAGCTTTTTCTTTAGCGAAATCGGTTTCTACCGGACATTCAAAAAGTTTTTTTGTGCGACAAACAAATAATAAAGTCTTGGGATAATTGGAATTGACATAGCTAAATAAAATAAAAGAAAATAGATAGATGGGGGATAGGAAAGAAAAGGACTAATCATAAATAAAATATCTATCTTTCAGAGGTTCACTAAAAACTTGACTGTTGGCGGGTTTCTTTGTATATGTTGTCCGGAAAGAGGAGGACTTAATGATTATTCGTTCGCCGGAACCAGAAGTGAAAATTGTTGTAGATAGGGATCCTGTAAAAACGTCTTTCGAGGAATGGGCCAGACCCGGCCATTTCTCAAGAACAATAGCTAAGGGCCCTGATACTACCACTTGGATTTGGAACCTACATGCTGATGCTCACGATTTCGATAGTCATACCAGTGATTTGGAGGAGATCTCCCGAAAAGTATTTAGTGCTCATTTTGGTCAACTCTCCATTATCTTTCTTTGGCTGAGTGGCATGTACTTCCATGGCGCCCGTTTTTATCTTAAGTTATTTACTTTTCCTTTGGAGTCGCTGAATACTTAGTATTTAGCTACAATTTGGGATCTTGGCGGGCACTGATACCAATTAAATAGTTGAAATTTGTAACTAGATAAGTCTTATCATTTGTGAGTTATGGATTATTTTACATTTTTATGAATGAGGTTCATATTGTCCAATAATGTTGAAGTTATGACAAATGTACAGTTCTTGCTTTATGGAGTGTGCATCCATGTTACATGGTTGACCAACTTATGGGTTTAGGGCATGATATTTGCAATTGTTGTTGCACAAATTTTCTGTGAATTTCAAATAATTATGCTGTATAATATTATCATGGCTATCTTTTTTTTATTCTTACATCTTTTGCACTTATTTTCATGCACATTGATACATAAACAATCTATTTTTAATTTTTTTATTAATTAATTATTTGATAATTCTTTCTACTTTTGGTAAATTGCTGGCAAAATTTTGTAAGTTTCAAACTTAATAGTCCTAACCGAATTTTTTCCCATATTCTAAACTTTGTGACTCAACTTATATGCTCCTATTGTACATTTGTACCAGGATTCTTACTGTAAAACCAAGCAGACTGGCCCGGTCCACTTGACCGGCCCAGCCATTTTGGGCACCAAACAAAAATGGCACGTGCCTCGTACGGGCTTGGAGGGAAGAGACTCCCGTTCGGAGTGATCTTTCCTCTCCGAGAAGGTCGGGCGGAATCCGAATCTAAGCCGGATTCCGGTCTTGGCCGAGATCCATTTAGAGGCCCTAACGGTCGCTCTTCCACCCCCAGCGTAGATTCCAGATCCCCGATTGAAGCCGTCGCTGGGTTTCTTAGATTTGTCCCCTCGATCGCCGACCGCTATCGACGCCGTTGCCGCCGCCGAACGCCGCCGGAAGCCAGGCAAGAACCTGTAAATATTTGGAAAAGTCTTTTCTCCTTCCTCCGTTACCTTTGGAAGCTCTGTTCCGTCCGGAGATCGCCAGATTTTTGGCGGAAAAGGGCGATGTCTGTTTCCCCTGTTTTCCGAAACCAACGCCTTTTTCCTCCGATTCCGGCAGGTTCCGCCGCCTGTTCTCCTCGATAAGGCCTCCCTCCGGTCCTCCGAACCGGCCCCTGGCCTCGGTCGGGGTTCCGACCTTCGGGACGTCTTCATTCCTTGAGATAAGGGAGCGGAACCCCTGTTTTAGGAGGATTCCACCTCACCGCCGGCCAAGGGTTGCCGTCGATCGCTGTCCACAGTGGGCGGCCGTGGGTCCTGACCCCGGGCACCACCTGCAGCCACCCTTTTCATTCCTCGTCCTTGGCTAGAGAGAGATGATTGCTTTCTCTCTCTTTCCATCCTTTCTTTCTCGTTTCTCTCTCTCTCTGATTTTCTCTCTTTCGAGAAAACATTGATTTCTCTCTTTTTCCTCTCTCCTCCCCATCCTTTCTCTCTCTATCCGACTTTTTCGCTGCTCTCTCAGTCTTCCCCTCTTCCCTACCCTTTCTCTCTTATTTCTCTCTCTACTTGATTTTTTCTCTCCCTACATATTGCTTTCCCTCTCTTTCCTCTCTTTTCGATTCTGTATTTTGTTTCTCTCTCTTCCTTTCTCGCTACTCCTTGACGAAGGGCCCTAATCAATGTTAATAAATTCTGCTATGATAGTACCGACTGGGTGTTGGGCACTTAGGTTATGTTAGTCTTACTATTGGAATTAAAGTTTCTATTTTTAGGCTAATCTTATAAATTAATTTTTAAATACTAGAATTTTGGAATGACTTTTAAAATTGATCGAACTAATACTTTAGATTTGCTCGCAAAATAAATAATATTTTATTTTTCTAAAGTTATTAGTAATTTATAAAATTATTATATTCATGACTTTTGAGTGGTATTATTCATGATGCATGAATTTGATGCATAGTATATATTATTCGAAAATATATTATTTTGAAATATTATAACGATATATGATCTTATTATGGATATTATTAATTGATTTTGACACCTCATGATTTAAAACTGAAATATAAACCTAAAACTATTTAAATTTCGATCTAGTTATATTGAGGATTCCGCCAATAAAGGCTAGTACGTTGGCACATGATTTGTCCTAAAGGTTGTGTCTAAAATAATAAGCGACATACCACAAGCAGATACGCAGTCCCGAAGGACTTGCTACAAGATGATGAGCAGCTCACATAAGAAGATGCTCGGTCTTATGATCCTGCCACAGAAAAGATGTGGTCATAGTTAAGGATTAATAAGATGGATTGAATCTTTGAAAGAATTTGAATCCATAAAAAAAAATTTAATATTTTAAAAAATATTTGATAGTATTTAGTGCATGCATACATACAAATTATTATTTATTTGATTGCCTAATTTGTTTAGCTAAAGTGATCATTGCTTATTGGGCTGTCTAACTCATTATACGATTTCTTATTTTTTTTTATAGCTTCAAAGAACTAGCTTGATCGGAGTTTTCAATATGGAAAAGCGATTAGTAGAACTTTGACACATATTATCTTATATTAAGAGTTAATTAATAATATTAGAATCGTGAGATATTTAAATGTTGAGCTTATTATAAAAATAAAGTTTACATACTATTATTTAAATTATTCTGCTGCATATTTATGATATTATGTTGAGATACATTGTATGCTTGTAGAGAGAGTTCCTATGACTATGCAGTAGTTGATATAACCTTCGATTCTTGAACTCAAGTCGAGGGCACAACACTTACTTTTTACGGCATCAAATCATCTTTCTTTTTCAATTAAGTCAAAAGCATCATTATGACCCCAAGTCCTATATGTCAGGTTTGCTAATTTAATTGTGATGCTAGAAACAAAAATGTTTTTTTGATTTGCAACCCCAGGATCCACAAAAGATAAAGGTCAGGAATTTCTAAAATTTCTTGCAATTTGTCTTTACACATTTCAGAATTAATAACTTATGTCAAAATTTGCTTAAAAAATATATATATAATTTTTTTTATAAAATTTATATTTATTATACTTATATTCAACAGTTTGTAGGATGGAAAGAAGAATATATACAATTTCTTATATTTTTGGATGGTGACTATATCACTTAAGATTACAGTACTTTTTATTATTTAAAAAATATTCAAAATAAATTTAACTTTATTCTTTAATGACATTTGTTATTTCTACATCGTCCAGAGGATATCATGTACAATCTCATTTGCCATCCGGATCGACTTCGTTGGTTGTTGCCGCTTATACAAGCAGAGAAAAAGTTTCATTCCAAATGTCGACAACATGGTAAAGACTGCAATATGTATTGCCTCAATTGTCTGGGTGGTCCGATCTGTCCTTCTTGTTGTGATCCCAAGCTAAAGTTAGAGCACAAGAGTCACACTATTCTTCAGGCAAGTGATTTTTCAATATTGCACATATAGATTTAGCTAAAACATGATTTTTTCATTCTTATAGATCATGGTCAAACTTTGGCTCCTTACTTCACAAGTTATCAAAGCAAAACAGCTATTGACTAGAAAAATAAAGAAAAAGGGTTAATTCTTGAGTATTTAAGTTGAGTTTGAGTCGTAACTCGAGGGCGTTGGATTAGGTTGATGGCAGATCCCAACATAGCTCAACCAAATCTCAAATTGAGGTTCTCTAACCCAAACTTAAGTCAATTTTAGTGTCGAGTTGGGTTGGGGAGTATTAGATTAATTAGGTTAGTTGAAATTGCATAGTAAATTTAAGATTGGAGAATGGTTTTGGACTTTTTTGTTTCGTATTTTTGTTAGTCAGACTAAGAAGGCTTAAAACTATGGTTAAATAAAAAGTTAGGTTTCCTTATGTGAAACAAAAATATAAATTACATCGGATTGAGATGTGTCATATAAAATTGAATTACATTCCAACTAAGTTAGGGTTGGGTTCAAACTAAACTTTAGCTAAACCCTAACCTGATGCAACTTAGGGTTGGGTTGGGACTTTTTAGCCAAACATTGACCAAGCTCATAAAACCTCTATGGTGAGTAGACTAGGCTAATATTCTTAGTTTGAGTTTAACCAAGTTGCATCTCTAGGTTGAGCGCGCGTTCCTTGTTATTTCTATTTCTTGCACTAATTTCAAATGGGCATTACCAATACGTAATCTTGCTATTGCTACAGTAACAATAACACATACAATTAAATGATATTGTCCACTAGGTGTCATGTAAAACACATGGCAACAATTGGTTCCCCAAAGCCATGTCCATACCAGAATAAAGCTTCATTGGTTTTCTATAATCATAGAACATGAAAAGGTTTTGTGCTTCAATATATCAATGGTAAGTAAATTCTATGGCCTTTCCATCCAACCATATGCATTTCATCATTATTGCAGATTTTTCTTTTTTTTTGGTACACATTATTGCAGATATTCAATACAACACACAAGAAGGCAGTTCGAGAGGAGAGCATCAAAGAACGCATAGATAGTTCTGACATCCAAAAACTTATGAACAATGGAGATTATGTGATCTGCATTGGAAGTAGGTTAGCGAATGAAAATCAAAATGAGTTTCATACTACGACCAACACCAGACGATGCAAGACATGTATGTTCAGATTGCCAACAGCAAATTTTCAATTCTGTTCCATCCATTGCAAGGTAGGTAGAACCCAACCAATTCCATGATGCCAGATTTTCAAATTGATGCAGTCTTAAGAGCTTCGAACTGCATCTTCTCAACCAACTTTGCATGATGTTGCAATAATTATATTTCTCTTTTGTTTATGTAAATTTAGGTGAAGGAAGCTTTGTCAAGACCATCAACATCAGAAAGTACATGTCCAGCACCATCATCATCAGATAACAACACTTTGACTTCAAGCAATGATGCGATACCTTCACGGAGGAGGTCAAGAAAGCAAAAGAAGCCCTCCAGATCACCATTAATGTGATAATATATCGGGTTAGAAATCTGAATAGCACTATTCTCAATAAACTTTATCCCTAAAATAGTTAAGAATACATACATTTGATATGCTTGGAGGCATCTTGTATACATACTGTTCAATTTTGCCTACTTTATTGTTTGAATTTCCCATCTATTTATTAATCAATAATTAGCAATAATTCACACATTTGCCATTTCCACAGATTAGGAAGACAAGATTGCTTGAGATTCCTTTCACGTATGATATTTTTCCTCCTTGCATGAATTTGCATGACACAAGAACTATGCAAATCACTCATTACACATCCTTGCTGTCCAACTTCACATTCTGCACTGTCCTTCAAGCTTAGAAATGCATGTTTAACTAAAAGTTTGCCATGTACTTAGTGACATGATCAAAAATTCAAACTTTTAGTAGATGATCATATGAATAGCAAAACAAAATTCAGGCCTCGCAATATACACCACATCATGCAGCTTATTCAACAGCATTTAGTTAATTTTTGAAGATCAATTCAAGACACTAAAGATTTTGCAATTGGATATTGAATCAACTTTCAGCAGATAATCATAGGAATAGCAAAACAAAATCCAGGACTCGCAATATACCACATCATACAGCCTATTCAACAGCATTTAGTCAATTTCTGGAGATCAATCCAAGACACTAAAGATTTTACAATTGGATATTGCATAACTTTCAGCAGATAATCATAGGAATAAATCCAGGACTCGCAATATACCACATCATACAGCTTATTCAGCAGCATTTAGTCAATTTCTGGAGATCAATCAAAGACACTAAAGATTTTGCAATTGGATATTGCATCAACTTTCAATATATAATCATAGAAAGAGGTGGGCCTTCGACTCCAGAATCTCAAGGGGATGTCGGAAAGAGGATATACCGAAACAGAGTGCTGATTTCTTCTTTGTATTGATTGTGATGGGAAGAATATTGCTGATCTCTCTGGTCTCAACCTTGGCTGAAGTGAATGACTTCGGTACAAACCGATATTCTATTTTAGTCGGATTAGATGTGGAGTGACGCCAAGGATCATTAAAAGGGCCACACTTATGGTCTCAACAACGGTCGACTCAATCTGGCCATAAAAACACAATTAACATCATGGGTATTCGGTACTGTGCAATTATTGTGCTTCCTAATGAATAAGTAATGGATACTCAGCCATTTCTATATATAGAAGTAACCGAGGGATTCTCAAATAAGCACGCTTAAGTTCCATCTTTCTCTCGAGCACCTCCCACTCTCATTCTCTCTTTTTTCTATTGTTGCTTTAGATCTATACTGACTCAAACATCGGAGGATTCCTCGCTAGAAATCTTTCAGCAAGTGGACTTCTTTATATATATATATATATATAAACATAGAACAAAAATGTTTTGTATTACCTTCTTTTGTTAGCCATGTAGCAACATCAGAACCTACCATATCCTCTGTGCCCACTTATCTCACCTTTCTTGCATCATAAATTAAATGCTCCAAAACTTATAATGATCCAGTTTCTGATTATCATACCATGCCAGTAGCTATGTTTTCCTCTTAAAATGGTACTTTATTGGTCTATTTTATATGCACTATGGGTGACATGTTATATGTATATGTTTAACAGCGGGCAGGGCACCATTTCATTAGAGTTGCTAGAAAAAGTCCGAGATATTGACACAATTATAGTCCCAATTAGTGGTTTGTACAATCGAAAGGACTTTTTTGAAACTTTAAGTACAGGTGGAGGGTTGATCTCCAGTGTGACATTGGCTGCAAAGACAATCAACCCTTCTATTTGTATTTTGGCTGCCGAGCCAAAGGGTGCTGATGATGTAGCTCGATCAAAGGTAGCAGGAAAAATTGTGACGCTACCAGAGACCAACACCATTGCTGATGGGCTTCGAGCTTTTCTTGGAGATCTGACTTGGTAAATGGAAACATCACATGAGTTCTTAAGTTTCAGCTGGAACTTTAAATGATCAGTCAGTATTATATCTTGAGCCATCTTACATTTATATATTTTTAATCCTTCTAATATTTTTAGTCACCCCACCATCACAATAGCAAACATGTATGCACCCTGGCCAAAAGTTTGCATAACATATTATATGATACAAATGCTCTTTGGTGTAGTTATTGGAGAAATTGGCTGTTTATTGATATTCCAAATTATAAGTCTTTGGGGAAGGTCCATACTTACGTCGAGTGACCTTGCTATGGACTATAGACGTTGTCATGTATGTAACTATTTTATTATAGAAAATTTCTTAGAAGGATCTACCTTTTTTTTGACTCGAATGTCCATGGATGGCCATTCATTTGTATCATTTTTGTTCAAGTTGTTGTTTCAAAAGCCTGAATTCGAGTATAAACATATGGCGCCAGGATACAAGATTTTAGGTCACGAGGGGATAGGGGCCATCCTGTCCCATTCTTGTGAGGAAACGGGACTCTGGTAGGGGCAAGACTTTGAGACCTGCTCATGTTTTGGAAAAGAAAGAAGAAAGAGGAAAGAAGGAAGGCGAGAAGAAGAAAAAAGAAGGAAAGAAAGGAAGAGAAAAGAAGACTAAAGAAAGGAAGGAAAGAAGGAAAAAGGGAAAAATAAGAAGAAAAATGAAAGAAAGAAAAGAAGGAAATAAAGATGAAGAAAATGTTCATCTAGTAATATGCTTAATAAAATATTTAAATTACATAAAAAAATTTTAACAATTGTAATAAAATATTAGCAAGAAAATATTTGGCCTTTGAGCTGTGAGAGGCATGCCAAAAGATGCACTATCCTAAAGCCGTTGTTGCCTCCCCACTTGTGGGTATTAGCGGTCAGCGACAACTTTAAGATACAATTTGAACAGCTCACAATCAACCTAATCTATAATGCACGTCTATAGTAGGGAAGTTACCTAGTCTATATCGGTTGCCCAAAATATAAAATAATATATGTAATTGTATAAGAGGAATGGTGGTATAGAGAGATTATGAGAGCAAGAAAAAGACTTAGTGTGTATTATATTTTGGTGCAAAGAATGGCTCTTATATATATAGACCTTTTGTAACTCAACCCTAATGGTTGAATACTTATGGCCTCCTCATTAAGGCCATAATGGGAGATAATGGAAAGTTTTGAAACTTCCAAATAGAATTTGAAACACCTAGGGGTTACAACAATTCTTTTAAAATTTTGTGGATTACAAATATTTTTTATTAACACCTGTTTAAAATTTTAAAACTCATTCAAATTCTAATAGTCCCCGTAAGTTTCAAAACTTTATAAAATCACACACACACACACACACACACACACATATATATATATATACAAATTCAGGCAACTTTATACTATACAATGGTTGCAGGTTTCCTCGGACTTGAACCTACACTTTCTGTTGACTGTTTTAACCTGAAGAATCATAGTGAACTAAGTCTTGAACTAGTGCCTTTGGACCAGATTTTAATATGCCACACATATAGTATTAATATAGACCACGTGCAGGTTTGCGCTATTTATGGCCATGCACTGAATTTTGATTCTCATGAGAGTTATTAGAAAACAACCCAATTTTCACAGTCACGGCCTCACGACAACTCTCATTTAGGTAAGTCCTACAAGAATACATATGACCTGTATCCCATAGGAGTATGCCTGCCTTGGGCTTATTTAGGGTAATACCCTTCCTTAACGTTACATATCAAAACACTATTGCCATAGAGATGAACAAGAGACTCTCTTCTGAAAAGTATTTCTGAAATGAGTAATGCAATATGGATTGTATCTATCTATTGAACCTTCTTCATCGGATCTTCAATCACAAAGGTTAGGTTACCTCCCTAGGTGACTCCCTTGTGGGCTTAAGCCCATCCCTCTCGACAAATCTATGACAGCTCTTTTAGAAAGAACTTTGGTCAGCTGATCAGCTATATTTTTATTAAACTTTACGAATTTCAAAAACACAATATTCTTATTCAATAAACTTTTAACTGATTTATACCTCACTTGCAAATGGCTATTCATTTTCTTATTAGTATGTGCCAATTTTACTAACTCGATTACTGTCTTATTATCACAATATATGAAAATGACATGGATGGGTTTATTAACTAGAGCATGTCAAGTATCAGGTTCTTAATCCACTCAGCCTCAGAGCAAGTCGTATCTAAAGCTATAAATTCTGACTCCATAGTACTCCTAGAGATGATACTTTGTTTCTTAGATCTTCAAGATACTTTGTTGATCTAGTAATATGCTTAAGAAAATATTTAAATAAAATAAAAAATAATAATTGTAATAAAATAGTAGTAAGAAAATATCCGGCTTGTGAGATGTAGCCGTGTAGGAGGCACGCCAAGAGACGCACTATCCTAAATCCATTGTTGCCTCCCCACATGCGAGTATTGTCGGTCAGCGACGGCTCCAAAATATAACCCGAACAGCTCACAGCGGACCTAATCTATAGTGCACGTCTGTAGTAGGCAAGTTACCTAGTCTATATCGGTTGCTCAAAATATAAAATAATATATGTAATTATATAAGTGAGAATGGTGGTAGGGATATATTATGAGAGCAAGAAGAAGACGTAGTGTGTATTATATTTTGGTGCAAGGAATGGATCTTATATATATAGACCTTTTGTAACTCAACCATAATGGTTAAATACTTATGGCCTCATTAAGGCCATAATGAGAGATGATGGAAAGTTTCGAAACTTCCAAATAGAATTTGAAACACCTAGGGGTTACAACATTTTTTATAAAATTTTGTGAGTTACAAATCTTTTTTATTAACACCTCTTTAAAATTTTAAAACTCATTTAAATTCCAACAGAAAAAGCAAAGAAAGGAAGAGAGAAGAAAAGGAAAGGCAGGAAGGAAAGAAGGGAAAGAAAGAAGAAGGGATAGGAGGAAAAAGAAAAGAAGGGAGAAGAAAAGAAAGAATGGAAGGAAAGAAAGAAGGGAAATAAAGAAGAAGAAAAGAGGTAGAAAGAAGGGAGAAGGAAAAACAAAAAGGATAGGGAGAAGGAAAAACAAAAACAAATAAAGATAAAAATATAGGAAATAAGAATGGGAGAGAGAAGGAGGGCCTATCAGGATGCTTGACCAGGACGGTTGCCAACATGGGGTGAGACAGCGGATAATCGCATTTTATGGAGAAACTAGGATACCTACATCCCACGGTATTGAAAACTTTGCCAGGACAATTTTATTGCCTAGAACTCAACTATGTAACATGTTTATTTTTTTCCTTTTGTGTCAGCAAATGCCTAAAGTGGTTTTAAGTTTCTTATGTTGGTAGTCCTTTTCCTAATATATGAGAGGTGGATTTACCCCTTATTGTAAATTTGTGTTCTCAAAGTTCCGAGTTTAAACCATTGATAAATTGTCTACCCAGCTTATTATTAACCTATATCTAATGTTCCACATTTGTTGGTTCATCAACTTCTTTTTAAATATTTACAGAGTTATTGATCTATCTGTTTTAGGCCGGTGCTGCGGGATTTAGTGGATGATATCATCACTGTAGATGATGAGAAGATTGTAGAAGTCATGAGATTGTGCTATGAGATTCTGAAGGTGGCTGTGGAGCCTAGTGGGGCCATCGGTCTTGCTGCTGTTCTTTCTGATCGGTTCCAACAAAATCCTGATTGGAAGAATTGCAACAAAATCGGAGTCGTTCTCTCTGGAGGCAATGTTGATCTTGGTGTGCTTTGGGAGTCATTTAGCAAATGAGTAGTTGAAGTTTTTTCAATTGAAGTGTGTAAAAAGCACAGAGAAATAACTTCATTGAAAATTTTAATTACAAAAATTGATTGAGGGCATGTATTGACTGCTAAATATGCCATTATCCATGGTTGCCTGATATTTCCAGGTTCAGTTCAGTTTGATTTGGTGTACTGTTTGTCAACAGAGGCAGGTTGCGAAGTCAGATAATATTAACACAGTGAGCTAACTTGGACAACAATTTTGGCAATTTGTCATCTCAAAGTACAAAACCCAGCATCAGACAAATCTAAAAGAACATTCAAGCATCTAGGCAGCACTGTTTTTCTCCTCTCATTTCTCACGTCGATGTGTTACTCCTTGATTAGTCCTACTTTGAGTTGTGCTATACAGTTGCTAAAGCTTGAGAGGCTAGTTATCTTAATGCAAGGTGTTGGATAATTTTTCGCATGTTGGTTAAACCTGAAGGAAGTCCAAACATGTCTCCAGATACTTCACCATTGTGACAGATTCAACTTCCAGGGCATCTTTGGATTGTCTTTTTTATTTCTATAGGTTGTCATATGGAGATAGTGACAACTATAACGGCACCATGATGTTGTCATAATGGATTCTTCTTAGCAACCACTTTTTCAAGATATCCAAAATCTATGTTTAGCGAAATTTTTTAAATATGAATGATGCATTTCTCAATTATGTATTTTGTTATTTTTTGGTAAGGTACAAAGCTAATAGCCAATCTCTGGTCTAATCCTTGCTTTGTTTACCATAATACTGTCATTATTTGTCCTGGCGGTATTAATTTTTAATATTAAATAATAATTATGACAATGGCTATTATAGTGAAAAAATAACAGATAGTAAGAGAAGAATGGCAGCATTCTTTTTCAAATCACTGTTATTTAACAAAAAAATATTATGATCGAGAATGTATAATCCTGTTTGGAAGAAAATTTGGTTAACAATTTTGAAATGAATTACTATTTTATTTAGGTAGAAACAATAAAAATGAATATGACTATGATTATTTGTTCTACAATAGGCTTTTATAATGTTAAATATATAAATTACAATTTGTAATGGCCATTTTCGTTTTGTTAGTCGATATACGTACAGCATAATGGAGAGGGCCGAGAACTTGATAACAGCCATTATTTTAAGCGCTGTTGATGTCTCCGTTGGTTTGGTAGCAGTCACTGATCTCCTTTTCAAGGAGAGAACAAAATTTCCAAAACATGAACAGGTCTCAAAGTCTTACCCCAATTAGAGTCCGGATTCCTCACAAGAATGGGACAGGACGGCCATGGTCGGAGATATCCGAGATATCTATGCTCCGAGACATCCGGGCCATAATTAATAGTAACGCAGCTTTTCAGGCCACACATCTATATAGAGAGGCTAATGGGGCCGCGAACTGAGGACCTTGTATGTGGCTAATCATTCTAAAAGTGCATTGTGGATCGAGGAGAGGGAACTGTGTAGAGTGTTTCGGAATGTATTGTTTTTTTTGATCTTTTTGAATGTGTTCGTACTAAGTCTGGGCCTGAAATTTTTTTAAAAACCCAGGCCCAAACTCAGCCCAGCCCGATTAGGCCAGCCCAATCGGACTAATCAGTCTTGGGCTTGGGCCTGGCCCCAGGTTGGGCCAATGATATACCCAAGCCCGGCCCGAAAAATAAATAGGTTCTGTAATTAAATTTGAACTCGGCCCAAAATTTTTAGGCCTAGTCCATAGCCCGGTCGGCCTGTTGGGCTTCATATTATCTTGAGCCCATTTCCAGCCCTAGATTCATAGAACAAATGAGAAGAATTATTTAGATGTTCATCCGGAAGAACATCATTTTGGAACATTTTTCCGAAAGCTCTACATGTTGAAAACTTGTTTCTGATTTAATGAAAATTTATAGATATGACTTTATGTATCATGTATCAAGAATTTTTAGTTTTGCATTGGATATGATTTATGTTCCTCTCATGATTGTCAGTATATATATATATATATACATATATATATATATATATATATATATGTAGTATATATGCGTCAAACATTGATGATTTTCCATTGCTCAGAGTAGGATGCTGGTTTCTTTGAAGTTTCAAAAGAAATATATTATTAAATTGTATATAACTTGTATTAAATAACCTGATAGTAGAGAAAAGCAATTTTTGGACTAGCCACAATAATGCAGATAGCATCATCAAAGGCAAGAATATAGTATTATGGATAACTTTACCATAGGCAGAAAAATGGCACCGTGGATAGCCTCATTACGGGGAAAGCTGATCATGGGCCGAGCCTCAGGTATAAAATCTATTCATTTATAATTAGGCTTAGAGTCGAGCCTATTTAAAATTTGGCCTTTTCTGTGCCCAAGCCCATCCCATGATCAACTCTGTTGTGGTTCAAATTCGCCCCAAGGGTGACCACGCTTGAGGAGTCAAGGGGAGCTGCCGGACGGGACGGAGAAGGGATGCCGCTTCTTGCGCGCCGGTCCATTTTGTTTGTCATCAAACTCTAATCATGGGTAGGAACATGCATTGTGGATAGCCACTTTATGAGTAGGAATATGGTATGTTGGTTTGCTAGTCATAGGCAAGAGCATGACCATGGTTAGTCTAAAAAACAAAATGTTAACTATTGTCGGATCTGAATCCTGTTAGTGAAAAATAAAAGATAAGTTATTTAAAACTATTATTAAATAGAAATATTTCTTTGATAATATATGCTACATCACTTTTCAAAATAATGATTGTCCAATGATATAATATGCATGCGCGTGTGCCGGTTATATGAGCGATGTTGGATGGTTTGTATATGATTTATGGTATTTGTGTCTACTCTGATAACAATTATTTATAATTTTCTAATTTTAAATTATTTATGCTGGTGTATATATGAGGATTTTTACTAAGCTATTAGCTCACACCGGTTCTTTACTTTTCCTTTGGAGTCGCTGAATACTTAGTATTTAGCTACAATTTGAGATCTTGGCAAACACCGATACCAATTAAATAGTTGAAATTTGTAATTAGATAAGTCTTATTATTTGTGAGTTATGGATTATTTTATATTTTTATGAATGAGGTTCATATTGTCCAATAATGTTGAAGTTATGACGAATGTACAGTTCTTGCTTTATGGAGTGTGCATCCATATTACATGGTTGACCAACTTATGGGTTAATGGCATGATATTTGCAATTGTTGTTGCACAAATTTTCTGTGAATTTCAAATAATTATACTGTATAATATTATTCATGGCTATCTTTTTTTTATTCTTACATCTTTTGCACTTATTTTCATGCACATTGATACATAAAAAATCTATGTTTAATTTTTTTATTAATTAATTATTTGATAATTCTTTCTACTTTTGGTAAATTGCTGGCAAAATTTTGTAAGTTCCAAACTTAATAGTCCTAACCGAATTTGTTTCCATATTCTAAACTTGTGACTCAACTTATATGCTCCTATTGTACATTTGTACCAGGATTCTTACTGTAAAACCAAGCAGACTGGCCCGGTCCACTTGACCGGCCCAGCCATTTTGGGCACCAAACAAAAATGGCACGTGCCTCGTACGGGCTTGGAGGGAAGAGACTCCCGTTCGGAGTGTTCTTCCTCTCCGAGAAGGTCGGGCGGAATCCGAATCTAAGCCGGATTCCGGTCTTGGCCGAGATCCATTTAGAGGCCCTAACGGTCGCTCTTCCACCCCCAGCGTAGATTCCAGATCCCCGATTGAAGCCGTCGCTGGGTTTCTTAGATTTGTCCCCTCGATCGCCGACCGCTATCGACGCCGTTGCCGCCGCCGAACGCCGCCGGAAGCCAGGCAAGAACCTGTAAATATTTGGAAAAGTCTTTTCTCCTTCCTCCGTTACCTTTGGAAGCTCTGTTCCGTCCGGAGATCGCCAGATTTTTGGCGGAAAAGGGCGATGTCTGTTTCCCCTGTTTTCCGAAACCAACGCCTTTTTCCTCCGATTCCGGCAGGTTCCGCCGCCTGTTCTCCTCGATAAGGCCTCCCTCCGGTCCTCCGAACCGGCCCCTGGCCTCGGTCGGGGTTCCGACCTTCGGGACGTCTTCATTCCTTGAGATAAGGGAGCGGAACCCCTGTTTTAGGAGGATTCCACCTCACCGCCGGCCAAGGGTTGCCGTCGATCGCTGTCCACAGTGGGCGGCCGTGGGTCCTGACCCCGGGCACCACCTGCAGCCACCCTTTTCATTCCTCGTCCTTGGCTAGAGAGAGATGATTGCTTTCTCTCTCTTTCCATCCTTTCTTTCTCGTTTCTCTCTCTCTCTGATTTTCTCTCTTTCGAGAAAACATTGATTTCTCTCTTTTTCCTCTCTCCTCCCCATCCTTTCTCTCTCTATCCGACTTTTTCGCTGCTCTCTCAGTCTTCCCCTCTTCCCTACCCTTTCTCTCTTATTTCTCTCTCTACTGGATTTTTTCTCTCCCTACATATTGCTTTCCCTCTCTTTCCTCTCTTTTCGATTGTATTTTGTTTCTCTCTACTCCTCGACGAAGGGCAATAATCGATGTTAATAAATTCTGCTATGATAGGACCGAGTGGGTATCGGGCACTTAGGTTATGTTAGTCTGGGCATTGGAATTAAAGTTTCTATTTTTGGGCTAATCATGGTAAATTTTAATAAAAATATAATTTTTAAATACTAGAATTTTGGAATGACTTTTAAAATTAATCGGACTAATATTTTAGATTTGTTCGCAAAGTAAATAATGTTTCACTTTTTCTAAATTTATTAGTAATTTATAAAATTATTATATTCATGACTTTTGAGTGGTATTATTCATGATGCATGAATTTGATACATAGCATATATTATTAGAAAATATATTATTTTGAAATATTATAACGATATATGATCTTATTATGGATATTATTAATTGATTTTGACACCTCATGATTTAAAACTAAAATATAAACCTAAAACTATTTAAATTTCTATCTGGCTATATTGAGGATTCCGCCAATAGAGGCTAGTACGTTGGCACATGATTTGTCCTAAAGGTTGTGTCCAAAATAATAAGCGACATACCACAAGCAGATACGCAGTCCCGAAGGACTTGCTACAAGATGATGAGCAGCTCACCGTAAGAAGATGCTCGGTCTTATGATCCTGCCATAGAAAAGATGTGGTCATAGTTAAGGATTAATAAGATGGATTGAATATTTGAAAGAATTTGAATCCATAAAAAGAAATTTAATATTTTAAAAAATATTTGATAGTATTTAGTACATGCATACAAACAAATTATTATTTATTTGATTGCCTAATTTGTTTAGCTAAAGTGATCATTGCTTATTGGGCTGTCTAACTCATTATACGATTTCTTAATTTTTTTTTTATAGCTTCAAAGAAGAACTAGCTTGATCGGAGTTTTCAATATGGAAAAGCGATTAGTAGAACTTTGACAGATATTATCTTATATCAAGAGTTCATTAATAATATTAGAATCGTGAGATATTTAAATGTTGAGCTTGTTATAAAAATAAAGTTTATACATTATTATTTAAATTATTTTGCTACATATTTATGATATTATGTTGAGATACATTGTATGCTTCTAGAGAGAGTTCCTATGACTATGCAGTAGTTGATATAACCTTCGATTCTTGAACTCAAGTCGAGGGCACAACACTTACTTTTTACAGCATCAAAATCATCTTTGTTTTTCAATTAAGTCAAAAGCATCATTTTGACCCCAAGTCCTATATGTCAGGTTTGCTAATTTAATTGTGATGATAGAAACAAAAATGTTTTTTGATTTGCAACCCCAGGATCCACATAAGATAAAGGTCAGGAATTTCTAAAATTTCTAGCAATTTGTCTTTACACATTTCAGAATTAATAACTTATGCCAAAATTTGCTTTAAAAAATATATAAATAATTTTTTTATAAAATTTATATTTAGTATACTTATATTCAACAGTTTGTAGAATGGAAAGAAGAATATACACATTTTCTTATATTTTTGGATGGTGATTATATCACTTAAGATTATAGTACTTTTTATTTTTAAAAAGATGTTCAAAATAAATATAACTTTATTCTTTATTGACGTTTCTTATTTCTGCATCGTCCAGAGGATATCATGTACAGTCTCATTTGCGATCCCGATCGACTTCATTGGTTGTTGCCGCTTATACAAGCTGAGAAAAAGTTTCATTCCAAATGTCGACAACATGGTAAAGACTGCAATATGTATTGCCTCGATTGTCTGGGTGATCCAATCTGTCCCTCTTGTTGTGATCCCAAGCTAAAGTCAGAGCACGAGAGTCACACTATTCTTCAGGCAAGTGATTTTTCAATACTGCACATATGGATTTAGCTAAAACATGATTTTTTTATTCTTATAGATCATGGTCAAACTTTGGCTCCTTACTTCACATGTTTCAAAGCAAAACAGCTATTGATTAGAAAAATAAAGAAAAAGGGTTAATTCTTGAGTATTTAGGTTGAGTTTGAGTCGCAACTCAAGCGCGTTGGATCAGGTTGACGGCAGATCCCAATGTAGCTCAACCAAATCTCAAATTGGGGTTCTTTAACCCAAACTTAAGTCAATTTTAGTGTCGAGTTGGGTTGGGGAGTATTAGATTAATTAGGTTAGTTGAAATTGTATAGGAAATTTAAGATTGGAGAATGGTTTTGGACTTTTTTGTTTCATATTTTTGTTAGTCAAACTAAGAAGGCTAAAAAATATGGTTAAATAAAAAGTTAGGATTTTTTATGTGAAACAAAAATATAAATTACATCGGGTTGAGACGGGTCATATAAAATTGAATTACATTCCAACTGAGTTAGGGTTGGGTTCAAGCTAAACTTTAGCTAAACCCTAACCTGATGCAACTTAGGGTTGGGTTGAGACTTTTTAGCCAAACACTGACCAAGCTCATAAAACCTCTATGGTGAGTAGACTAGGCTAATATTCTTAGGTTGAGTTTAACCAAGTTGCATCTCTAGATTGGGTGCACATTCCTTGTCATTTCTATTTCTTGCACTAATTTCAATTGGGCATTACCAATACATAATCTTGCTATTGCTATAGTAACAATAACACATACAATTAAATGATATTGTCCACTAGGTGTCATGTAAAACACATGGCAACAATTGGTTCCCCAAAGCCATGTCCATACCAGAATAAAGCTTCATTGGTTTTCTAGAATCATAGAACATAAAAAGGTTTTGTGCTTCAATATATCAATGGTAAGTAAATTCTATGGCCTTTCCATCGAACCATATGCATTTCATCATTATTGCAGATTTTTTTTTGGTACACATTATTGCAGATATTCAATACAACACACAAGAAGGCAGTTCGAGAGGAGAGCATCAAAGAACGCATAGATAGTTCTGACATCCAAAAACTTATGAACAATGGAGATTATGTGATCTGCATCGGAAGTAGGTTAGCGAATGAAAATCAAAATGAGTTTCGTACAACAACCAACACCAGACGATGCAAGACATGTATGTTCAGATTGCCTACCGCAGATTTTCAATTCTGTTCCATCCATTGCAAGGTAGGCAGAACCCAACCAATTCAATGATGCCAGATTTTCAAATTGATGCAGTCTTAAGGGCTTCGAACTACATCTTCTCATCCAACTTTGCTTGATGTTGCAATAATTATATTTCTCTTTTGCTTATGTAAATTTAGGTGAAGGAAGCTTTGTCAAGACCATCAACATCAGAAAGCAAATTCCCAGCACCATCATCATCAGATAATAACACTTTGACTTCAAGCAATGATATGATACCTTTATGGAGGAGGTCAAGAAAGCAAAAGAAGCCCTCTAGATCACCATTTATGTGATATTATATCGAGTTAGAAATCTGAATAGCACTATGCTTAATAAACTTTACCCTTGAAATAGTTAAGAATACATACATTTGATATGCTTGGAGGCGTCTTGTATACATACTATTCAATTTTACCTACTTTATTGTTTGAATTTCACATTTGTTTATTAATAAGTAATTAGCAATAATTCACACTTTTGCCATTTCCATAGATTAGAAAGACAGGATTGCTTGAGATTCTTTTCACGTATGATATTTTTTCTTCTTGCATGAATTTGCGTGAGACAAGAACTATGCAATCACTCATGACATATCCTTGCTGTCCAACTTCAGCAGCATTAGTCAATTTCTGGAGATCAATCCAAGACACTAAACATTTTGCAATTGGATATTGCATCAAAATACATGAAAAACCCCTTACAGAACACCATATAGTAGAATAGAAGTATAGAACAGACCTCAAACTGAAAACATATGAAATGTCAAAAATTACAACTATCGAAGAGAGCACGCTGTAAAAGAGGAAGCAATATGGTGCCAAGTCAGATCAATCCTCCTGAAGATCCGCCTCCTCATCCTCATAATCACCCTCCTCATCGGCTGTCGCATCCTGGTACTGCTGGTACTCCGACACCAAATCGTTCATGTTGCTCTCCGCCTCGGTGAACTCCATCTCGTCCATGCCTTCTCCAGTGTACCAATGCAAGAAGGCCTTCCTCCTGAACATGGCGGTGAACTGCTCGCTGACACGGCGGAACATTTCCTGTATCGAGGTCGAGTTCCCGATGAACGTCGACGCCATCTTGAGACCAGTCGGGGGGATGTCGCACACTGTGGACTTGACATTGTTCGGGATCCACTCGACGAAGTAGGATGAGTTCTTGTTCTGCACATTGATCATCTGCTCGTCCACCTCCTTGGTGCTCATCTTGCCGCGAAACATGGCGGAGGCCGTGAGGTAGCGGCCGTGGCGCGGGTCGGCAGCGCACATCATGTTCTTGGCATCCCACATCTGCTGGGTGAGCTCAGGGACCGTGAGTGCACGGTACTGCTGCGATCCGCGGGAGGTTAGAGGAGCGAACCCCACCATGAAGAAGTGGAGGCGGGGGAAGGGGATGAGGTTGACGGCAAGCTTTCGCAGGTCAGAGTTGAGCTGCCCAGGGAAGCGAAGGCAGCAAGTAACACCGCTCATGGTAGCAGAGATGAGGTGGTTCAGGTCACCAACTGCCGCCGCCGATTAAGCTCGTCAAATTTAGAGAAAAAAGATCATGTTTTTTTTCTTAAAGGATTTGGAGAGGGGTATTCTTACAGCTGGGAGTGCTGAGCTTTAGGGTCCTGAAACAGATATCGTAGAGGGCCTCATTGTCGAGCACCATGCACTCGTCGGCGTTCTCCACCAGCTGGTGGACGGAGAGGGTGGCGTTGTAAGGCTCGACGACCGTGTCGGAGACCTTCGGCGACGGGAAGACGGAAAAGGTGAGCATCATGCGATCCGGGTACTCTTCTCTGATCTTGGAAATGAGCAGGGTGCCCATGCCTGAACCGGTTCCACCTCCCAAGGAATGGCAAACCTGGAACCCTGCAAGAAATCAAGAAGACGAAAAAATAAGGAAAATGGGTTGATCTGAAGCAAACACCAAAAGAAGAACCGGTTCTTCTTTGCCATCAGATCACTTAGAACATGATACTAAAATAAGATGGATGCATCATGAAATCAAATTATAATAATTTTAGAAACAAATTTTTCTATCGGAGTTGGTATACGTCCATAGCCCAAAAAAATGGGAAAAAAAGAGTATAAAAATGAAGAAAAAATTCACCTTGCAAGCAATCACAGTTCTCGGCCTCCTTGCGGACGACATCGAGGACGGAGTCGATAAGCTCGGCGCCCTCAGTGTAGTGGCCCTTGGCCCAGTTGTTGCCGGCGCCGGACTGGCCGAAGACGAAGTTGTCCGGGCGGAAGATCTGGCCGTAGGGGCCGGATCGGACACTGTCCATGGTGCCGGGCTCGAGGTCCATGAGGACGGCCCGGGGGACGAAGCGGCCGCAACTGGCCTCATTGTAGTAGACATTGACGCGCTCGAGCTGGAGATCCGAGTCGCCGAGGTAGCGGCCGGTGGCGTCGATGCCGTGCTCCGCGCACACCACCTCCCAGAACTTGGCCCCGATCTGGTTGCCGCACTGGCCGCCCTGGATGTGGAGGATCTCGCGCATCTTGATAGAGATCGGACAGGCAATGGCGCTGGAGGAAGCAGGAGGAGATCTGTCTACGACGAGGGGATTGAGAGGGGAAGAAGGTTTATATAACGGGCAGGGGAAGGAAGGGATCGGGGTTTCTTGACGGAGACCATAACGGACGTCTGGTTTTAGGGGGATTCGAATTTTGAAATGGAATCCGAGGGGCCGCAGGGGGGACCAGCAGGAAACCTAATTATTTATCGCAAGCATCATTATGCGGCCCAAAGTAAGTACCAAATGCTTTCTCTGTCCCATCTCGCACCAATCTACTCGTCCACGTCAGACTAAAGACGGTTTGGTTATCGGTTTGTTGCTTTGTAGAATTTTTCCGTGACCTTTTTTTTCTTAAAAAAATTCCCTTAGTTTTTCCCAAACCTATGTGATTGGTTGGAAGCCATGTGGTAGCACGCTGCTTCCAGAATGCCAGTGAACTTGCTGCAGTTTTATGTATCCAAATGGCCTCGTTGGGGGGTCACTGTCTCATTTAGAGGACCATAATCATGACTGTCTTCTTCTGATATTTTTCAACTAGCTGTATTTTTAAATTTTGAGTCCTATCTGTCCATGAACCATTAGTTTCAATATCCATGTAATTTGGAGTTTTAAAAAAGAACCATATGATTGGAGTTAGGTAGCAGGATGCTTGAATTGTTGGTCCCAACTTCTAGATCATAGAAAGCATGGATAAGCATTGAGGATTTATAATGATATGGTGATTTGCAAGTATTAGCTGGCAAATAGCAATGAAAGAATTTACATTCGAATGTGATGTAACAAGTTGTTTGGCAGTCCACATTGCTTAGTTTACTTCTAAATCTATAAACACATACCATGTTTTTTGCTATACTAGATGGTTCATATCTATCTAATATGAATATTTTCAAAAAAATTAAAATACAACAAATCATGAAATACCCGAGGCAGCTCTGTTTTGCCTATCAAAAAAATTCTTTCAGAATGATTTGCAACAAAGGAGGTCACCTAGTCCGTAACTCTGTTGGCCTCTCTAAAAACATGCTTTGCCCGAAAAATAATGTCACCATTAACTATACCCTAGATGTCCCGAAGCAAAAAGTAGCGTCCTCCAGTTATGCCAGGACACTCTCGAAACACATGCTATTAGTAGAGATCAGAAATGACCAAGAGTCAGGTGTAGATTCGGTCTTTGATTGAATTTCTTACTCTATTGGATAGAACTAGTTCCAATATATCTAAAATTACAGTCCTAACAAAAGAAGCCCCAGATAGAACTTGTATTTGCGACAAAAGATTGGAACAACACCCCAATCGAAGTTTTATTAAGCTCATTATAAGGAATGAAGCATTACAAAGAGCCACAATCATGGGGAACTTTAGTTTAATACTCAAGCGGTTATGGTGACATATATCATCAAGGATCATTGCTATGGTAATAACATAAAAGCCTCGCTAGTACCCTCACCTGCTACCCTGCAAGTTGACATCACAAAGTTCCAAAAATATTTCATGTTATTGTGTATTTAAATAATCTATAAATAATTGCGTTATATTCCACATACACATGCCATTCGTTCTCAACACCAAATGCCACCCTGTTTACACCCTCCTAATGCTCACATCCAACTCATATACATACTTGCACATTGATCAATGGATACGTCATTGGCCATATGATATCCTCCCTCCTCCCTCCCATGTAACAGCTTATATTCTTGAATTTTATTAAGCACCGTGAGATACCATTGAAGGTCGTCTCTCCCTCTCATTTGAGCTGGAGTGACACAGACCTAGGAGTGTAACCTTGTAGCTAAAAGCACTGATGGAACCGCAGATCGGCAACAGCACAAATGATCGACTTGCCAACGGTGATTAGACCCCAGATCTTTCGACACGACTCAGTTCTCACACGTGTGACTCATTCACACGCGTAGGAAGGTTTTCAAAGTTGTGGGAGGAAAGAATTGGGATTTGAGCCAATTGGTTGAGCTATCATGAGGCCTTTACGGTGTAATTGTGGTACTTGCTCAGAAGGGGGATGGGTCATTGGCTTTTTAAGTCCAGGAGCTGCTTGTCTCCGAAGGCTAGTTATGCATGCTTGCCTGAGAAGCATGGGATTGGAGTAGATGTGTTGCCAGGCGAAGCCACTCTTTTGATCAGATGCCTGCCAAAAAGTCTTTTGGTGAACTAATCTGACGAGACCTGATATATGTTTGCTTCCAAAGCAGACAAAACAAAGTTTTGGATTGGAAAATCTTTGCACTGTTTCAGTAGAAAGCATTATAGTTGGAGTGGCCCATCTAATCAAGGAATGGGATTCTGACAGTTCATTCCTTAGTTTTGGGGACATTACTGGAACAATCTCTCGCTCTCTCTCACCCACCAAAACCTACCTACTTTATATTAAATTTTCTAAATTGATCGGCTCGATTCCGACCGTTCATCACCTCGTTAATGTTAAGATCACGTTGAAGGTTAAATTGTTGAAGTTGTCGTCAGACTATGTCCGCTTTTGCTTCTCTTTGCATTGGGGACAGGCGGTATATCTCGCGCGCAAAAGAATTGTTAATCTTCCTTCGGACGTAATCTATTCTATACTGTATTTATATCATTCATCTTTATAAGATACTATACTAAAATATTCTATCTTAGAAGAAAGAGATATAATGAAATTCTTGATTGGATCTTTTCATAAGAATGATATATTGTATTTGATTGATGGATCCAACACTCAATTTTAATGAATTAAACAAAAGAGTGATTTTATTTGAATTCGAAACGCCTCGTGATCTTCAACCAATTATGTGCTTCAATATAATTATCTGGAGAAAGCACTATAGCTTGTTTCCAATACTCAGCAGCTTGATCGAACCAAATATCTGCAATTTCGAAATCACCCTGCAGAATGGCTTGTTCTCCTCGCCATTGGACCATCAGTTGTCCGCTTTTAGATATGTATCAAAGGATGAATGACGGTCATCCAAGTGCTTTGTGATCTGTGTGGTGGATGATCCAATGGTGATTTCCCTCAAAGGAAGGTTAATTATTCTTTTGTGCAAAAGATATAACCCAGCCCCCTTTGCACTCCCATACCCATAATTACTTCTACCCTCATTTGCCCTTTGTTTGGCACCAAGGATAGATTAGAGGAAGGATGGATGGAAAATCTATGCGTTTGATGAAATATGGAAGAATGAATGAGAATGATTCTCTCCTTTATAAGATGATTGAAAGTGAGGGTGGATAATATTTGTTTGATATTTTTTACTAAACTACATTTTGATGAAAAGTATATTATAATCAATTTATAACACTTATTTATACTAAAGAATTAGAATAATATATAAACTTATAATCTTTATAATTTATAATTATATAAAAATATAAAAATGTTTTTTATTTAATTTAATTTAATAAATGATTTATTTAATTAATTCTATAAATAACTAATTAATTCATAATTTAATTTAAATAGTTAATTAATTTTATATAATTAATTAACTAAAAAATTGTGAAGATGGATGGTGGCTAGAGTAGTGAAGAGGTGGGGTGTGGGCCTCTTGTTTGGTAAAAGAACGAAGAAATGTTAGAGTTTGTCAAAAAAAAATAATGAAGGATAATTTTGTCAACATAGAAACATGCTCTATTATTGTTTCTTGCATTCTAATTTGGAGGGATGCAAATTGGTTGGTCAAAATGAATGGACAATTCCTCTTTTTCATCAATTCTTTTTAAGATTTTTTAACCAAATGATAAATGGCAGCCATCCATCCTCTCTCTCATGATACCAACCAAACACTAGGTTGATGATGAGCCAAAAGCACCAGAATGCTTCGCTAGGCCCACAAGAAGGACAACAAGTTTTAGATTGGTTGATAAAATGGGGGCAATAGTATCCATTGGATAGCATACAATTCCAATTGGCGTAGATGAAAAATATCACTTTTTAGCAAAATGGATAACAATGCTAAGGTATTGATAGACAACAAGATACCAATTTGAATTTCATAAAGAATGGTGCACCATATTTTCCTTGTTGCAATTTCAAGCAACTTTCTCCCTTTTTTTTACCTCCTTGAACAAATGACTGAGTCTACAAATTTTTCACATTTTTGAACTTGGCCATTATAGATGCCCTCTATCAATCTATATTAAAGGGATTGAACGCATAATTTATAGCAAAACATATAGCAGCCAGTATTAAATGAATATACATTTTCGATATTGAATAGGTAGAGTGCATTCTCAAGCTAAGATCACAAGCATCTTAAAAATTCAAAATTAAAAGTTTTTCCAGTAAGAATAACAATAATAATGATAATAATGATAGGCATAGAACTTGATAACAAAATCATTAACATCATCATCATCAATAACAACAAGAAAAATGATCGAACTTTGTAAAATTAGAATTTAAGCTAGTTTGCATAACCTTTAAAAAAAGTCTAAAGAAAAAGATACCAATTAGTGCACCGAACTTGTTGGTAATTTAGAAATATAAATATAAATGTCTGAAAGTGCACAAACTGTTGCGGGATGTCCCCCTCAATTCTCACCTGTTTTTTTTCATTTTCTTAGACAAAATGTTCCTCTCCCTCGAGGATAATGACAATAAAAAAGTGGTTAGTAAACTTCTTGCTAAAAAATGTGAAATCTATACCTCTTACCATCTTATGTCAAGACTAAGCTTAACATTGAGAAGGTAAACCTCATTCAAAGCTATATTTAGCCCTAATTGAGCCTATTTGTAAAATTACTTATTTTATTTTTTAGTGAATAAAGAAATAATCTACGTATCTATGTATATATGTGAAGGAATAATGAACAAAGTCTGCCCAAAATTTTAGGGTACACATGCACGCATACATATTGCAACGCATGCACATGCATGTGCCTGTGTGTGTGTGTGAGATGCTACGTTTAGTTATATATCATACACCATATATTATACGCCAATAATATGGGCACACGTATTGATGTAAATATGTGCAAGTTGGCCTTCGCCAAGAGTGGTTTAGGGGACCCCACCAAAAACTCGGCGTTTACTCAAACTCAAATTGAGTAGATTTATTTAGAGGGCAAATAGATTATTTCTCCATCCAATAAACTCCTAACGTGATGCCAATCGGGTTTAGGTGATGATGACTACAAGATGGGTGCACAAAAATTCCTTCAGGACACCTCAGTCTCGGAGGTTGAGCTGAGGGCGATATGGGTTATGCTGAGCTCTGCATGTTGCGGGCTAGAGTAGTTCTATTTGAGGCTACGTTTATTGGCTAGATCTAGAAAGATATTAGTGGTGTGGGTGGGTGCCACTCCTTGCTTCGAGACATCTGGGCCATAGTTAGTAACAGCGTGGCATTCCAAGCGAAGCAAGTTTATAAAAAAATCAACGAGGTTGCGCATAAGGTAGCCTCGTACGGGCGGCCACTCCGGAAGTGCTCCGTGGGTTAGAGAACTGCCTAGAAATTTATTATTTATTATTATTATTATTATTTGTATCTACATTAGGACCGTATCAATTATCTTTTTTACTTAAAAAAAAATATCCCTCTAGAAAATATTGAATCCTTCTCGAGTCTCTCCGAGGGCAATGTATAGGGTTTTGGTTCGGGCTAACCCCGTTCCGAACTAAAACCCCAGGAAGGGCAGAAGAAAGAAAAGAACGGCGGCGAACAGATAGGAAGAGAGAGCCGCAGAGAGAGAAGGAGCTCGAGGATTCGGCGAGAAGGAAAAGATGGTGAGCACGAGGCAGAGGCTGGCCCGGAAGCGATTCAAGGAGGCGAATCCCCACCTCTTTCCCGAGCCCCCAAAGGACTCCTCCTCCAGTTCAAAGGAAAAGAAGAATAAGAAGAAGTATAAGAATCTCAAAACCCTAAAGATGAAGACCATCGCCAAGAAGAAGAGTGGCTCCACTCTGAGGAAGCACCCGCTCCGAGTCTCCGGGATGCGGCCTGGGGAGAGCTGCTTCATCTGCAAGTCCAGTGATCACATCGCCAAACTCTGTCCCAAGAAAGCCCAGTGGGAAAAGAACAAGGTTATTTGCTTTGCTACTCTCGCAATCTCCAACTTTTTGCTTTTCTTTTTTTTTTCCCCCTTAAATTGAGTTATTGTTGTTTGAATTCGTAGAAGCAGCGTTCACATTCTCCACAGATTTAGTTTGGATCGGAAATTATAGTGCCATATGAACTTCCAGGGAGGTTCAAACAATATGAATCTCATTATGTTTATAAGATGCTTCCGCAGCTATTATATTCCAAATGAATCAAATCATGTGATTCACATTTCTCTTGGAGGACTCCCGTCCTCCCCGTCCCTCTTCTGTAAAAAACAAAACTAGCATTTAGTTTAGCTGTAAATACATAGAAGTTCCACTCTATTCCGAACGTTGTTAACCTCGTTACTGGGACACTTAATATGTCATCCTTACATTGTAATATGTTTGATATTGGACTTTCAAGAGCTAAGTTTTCTTGTTTCTTATACGCATATGTATAGATACACAAATATATAAAATGACTGCTTACTTTTGATCTTAATATCTAGTATCATCATTCGAGCTGCAATTCTTATGCGCAGATTCTAAAATGCCTTAAGTACATACTTACATTCTGGCTGCATCTAGCCTTATGATATGTTACAAGTGCCTTTTACTTTCTCCAGATTTGCTTGCTTTGTCGGCAGCGTGGGCATAGTCTTAAGAATTGCCCAGAGAAAAATGATACAAATGAGAAAAAGTTGTGTTATAACTGTGGAGAAGCTGGGCATTCTCTTTCGAAGTGTCCTCACCCCCTTCAAGATGGTACGGCATCCGTTTCTTTTGATATAGTTAATTGTTCATGTGCTGCAATTGCTATATGTTAAACTTATCTTTGTAACATATGTTTTGAAACAATTTCTTTTCACATAGTTAACTGTTCATGTACTGCAATTTTTATATGTTAAATGGCAAATGCTACAGGTCCACCCAAGTGTATAAGATATATTCTGAAATGGGCTTGCATATTTTAACCATGAGTAATTTGCAAAACAAAGGACAACGTTATTGAAAATTGCTTCTTAGGCAGTATAAACCAAAAGTCCTATTAATATGGTGACATGCAACTATGTAAAAAATCTAAGGCTGAGATTCTTGAATTAGCATTTATTATTGAAATTTGGTGATTAGCTCACCTGGTTGGCATACAACTTTTAGATAATCAAGATGCAACCAGTGTATTGTTTTGTCGTCAAAAATTTAGGCAGACACTTTATGAAGGTTGATATATATTTTTATAGAATTTTAAATAGTTGATGAAAAATGCATTCAAAATGTAATGAGGGGAGATGGTGTCTTGTTTTATAAATTCACAAGAGAGTTAAAGGGGCTCTGTGAACTATTCTTGATATCCTCTCTTACCTAATGAATCACAGACTACACCTCGTCCTGAACATGCAAGAGAGGAACCAAAAATAGATAAAGGTTAAGATAAAAATATAAATACAGTAAGAAGATGGAAGCATTCAGAAACCTATTACAATTTGATTTGCTGGTCTCTGTCTGGTAACAAAGCTTCAACAAATTGTTGGTAATGCAGAGAGGATTTGATAAAAGCTTAAGTGCTTGATTTGACATTGGGCTGTACAATAGTATCAGGTGGCATGTTAGAAGTTGAAAGTAGGTAAGGCCTTAGACGTCATGGTGCTTCTTCATCATTTCTTTGGATTGGGTGCTCTTGACTCTTATCTTGTGCCTTGGGTTCCAAAGTTTTGACCAATAAATCAGCAACTAGTTTCCTGGTAGCATTTTCACTCTACTAATTAAGTTCTGTATATATCCACTTCTTTTGTCCTTTAATAAGAAACTTTTCTATGTTGTCATTTGCTTAGACTTTTAATTTTTGACACATGCTAGTAGTGTTGAAACTTCTATGTTCCATAACTCTTCAATTTGAATTTTCTGGTTTAGCTATGGCATGCTTAATCTCATGATCTTCATGGTTAAATTATCTGCATTGACTTGCACCTTCATTTGTTGATTGGTTTTTATGTGTAAATGCAGGGGGTACAAAATATGCCAACTGCTTTATCTGTAAAGAACATGGGCATTTGAGTAAGCACTGTCCAAAAAATACACATGGAATCTATCCAAAGGTATTATATGTTTTCATTTTTATATTGATGTTGTGTTGCACATGCTATGGAACCATGTAATGTGTTGGCGTAATTTGTTGTAATGGTAGTTCAGCTAGATTGTGACGTGTAAGATGAAACTATGTATCAGTTAGTGAGCTACTATGAGATCAATGTCTTAAAAATACTTTTTGCTTCAAATACTTATACAGTGTGTCGTACATGACCAAAAATTGGGTCCTAGTATTTTAACATTTACCTCTATTTGCAAACATGAGACATGATAACCTAATCCCAATACCTTGGCATATTCCTTTAGTATTTAATGTTGACAAGATATTTGTAAGATATTGTATTTATGTCAATTTTGGTTTTATAAGTAATGATCCTAAAACCTTAACCAGCAGTAGATATCCAGTGTTCAAATAAGCAAATTACAGATTTAATCTCAAATAAACCTAATGAATTATCATTCACAAATATTAAGAGAAGCTGAGCCTTTTCTAGCTGGTCGAAGGACTACTTGCTTAGCTGTTAGCATTTATCTAAGGCATATCTCCTGATGACTTCATTATTCATAATTTTTAACTTTAATATATATATTTTGTTGCCTCCAGTATATATGTATACATACATATGTTTTCATGTGTCACTGCCTTTGAACATTTCATCATTATTTATAACCTTCATTATAAGGAAAAAGAAACAGAAAACCTGGTAAGGTTTTTATTCATCTAACTCCATGAGGAGGGTTCTTTAAAGTGCTTTTGCCCTATGTGATCAATGATTTGGGTTAGATAATATGCATTTCAAGTCAGATAATATGGATTTTGGGTTAGTTCATGCTAAATTGCCAGGTGGTGCAACTTTGTAGGTTAGAAACCACTGAGCATTAGCTCGGATTGTACCATTTCTTGCCATTTGGGCAAGGAGACGAGACTTCTATTCTGGTTGGAGTTGCCCTCAAAAGATGTAGTGGGAATAAGGGCAGAAAGGTGGAGATTAGCCCCTCCCCAAAAAAATGTAGCTTGGAAGATTACGAACTTTTTAACAAATAGAAGTGACATTAAATTAATTTATTCTGTAAGATTAGAAGTGCATTAATTATCTTAACCAGAGCTATAAAAGACATTTTTGAGGAAAGTATTTCTTTTAAAAAATGTAATCAAGGAATGAATTGTGCCTATGCTGACCATTGGGTGTGCAAATAGTACAGGTCAAACCTTATAGAGGACAAAAAATGTTTCAGATGATAAAAGATTAAGTTGTTTCCTTATGAAAAAAACCAACTTTTTTTGACTTCATAGTGAATACGGGTAGCAATGTCCACAACTGATAATTATGCATCCATTTGTTGCCCCTGGATTCTTAATACAATCCAACCCTTCTGTTTGAACTTTAACAAGAAAACATATTATTATGTTTCTCCTTTATCAACATATTGATTAATATAAGTTATACAAGGATTCTATTCATTAGTGAACCATACCACGTTTGGATTGATTATAAAAGCTTTCATAATTTTACTATGACAAACTAGGCCCTAAACCCTAGAATTTTTTGATCAATGATCAGTAATTGGTGACTGCAAGTAAGTGAATAAGGCATTGTTGCCCAGTTTACTTTCTACGCATGATGCCAACACAAGGTAATTTTATATCACAAATTTCAAACACCATATAACTGAACTAGCACTATGAGTAAGGGCAAAGGGGGAATCTTTTAAAAACATAATTCTTCTATGTAGTTAAAGAAAGTAATCTATAAACTCATTTGAGTATGGGCAAAGGGGGAATCTGGATTTCTTCTGATTGAACTGGTTAAATCTTTAAAAGAGCTAAAAAGAAGTGTAGGTGGAGTAGTATTAATAGCCATGCACAGAGAGAGAGAGAGAGAGAGAGAAAGAGAGATTTGTGCATTTCAGTGGCTACAGATCAGCCATGGGCAGAATAACAGGTGCCCATAGAACAAATCCCACATTAATGAGAGTTCAATAGAGGAGGGGGGAAAGAGGAAGGACATCAATTATATTTCCTTCCCAAGTTTAATTATGATTGCATGGCTAGCACATAAACCTTCAGTGCATATATCATTAGTTTTGAAGATAGTTACAGAAAAATTGTTACCACTGTAACTGGTAGCAAGGCTCCTAATTGCACATAACCAATTGTTACAGGTTAAATTAATGATTTAAGCTGGTGGATTTGAATTGGTATAGCTATTTGATAAAACGAAAATGTATCGTAGAAAAAGAAGATACATTCTCTAGTCCGTTGAACACTGTAAAATGAAGATCGAAAATTCAGTAATAGCTACTATACCTGACTGACAGGTTTCCTTCATGCCAAATTCTAGAAAGCCTTTTCAAATTCCTAACAGATATTGCTGAGCTTTACTTCTGTTTTTTCCACTTCCAAATGTTCCATTCTACATACTTATACTAGCATTAGTCCCTATAACACGAGACTTTTGTATTTTTCTGTTCTCAATTGGATTATGTTTTAATGATTCACTTTCTAAGTATTCTGTGTAATAACCTTTGTAATGTATTAAAAAATCTAACTTCACACTTCTCATATTACATTTCCTCATCAACTTGCAAGCCCTGCAAACTTCCCATATGATCTAAATAACATTATCGACATAATTGCTATCTTGTGGACATTCATTTTAAGTTTCACAGGCTAATGGCAATGGCCTTCATATTTAGAAGAACACTATAAGTGCATCCATTCACTCTAATTCTGTTAGAAAATGTTTTCATAAAACTATCTATAATTTGTTTGAATATGTCCTACATATGATTTTTCTTGTCAAATTTTTTTAATCAATCATTCCTATAGCCACCTGAAGTGTCACGGCAGGCTTTTCTAACTTCCTTTCAACTTCCAACTATGTCAGCTTAATATTGGGTTTATTAAGTTAGTTTTGCTCTAAATAAAATATTTTGATTAAAGTTATGCAATATAGTTCTATTTAAACTAAAATCAAGGAGGATTTTGATGGATTGAGAATCTTACTTAGGGTTTAGTTATTGCTAAAATTTGAATAACCATAGTGCATTTATGACTTGAAAATGCCAATCTTTAAGAAGGGCATGTTTGATGTTTCTGAACCATATGAAAGGTTTGAAAGTGTTAGATGTAGCATAGCAGGCTGTTTGATGATGCTTACATGTATGGAATGAATACGTAGGAAAGGGCTTATTTTTCTTTTATTACCTTCAATAATTAGAAGGTGAGTCTTTGTGCAATAGTATGGTTGCCCTATGGTGACCTAGAGGTCCGGGGTTCGAAATATGAAAACAACCTTTCCACATGCAAGGCGATTGCGTACATGTGACTGTCCTTAGACCCTACAATGGCAGGAGCCTTGTGCACAAGGACTCCCTTTTTCTCATCATAAATAATTGGGTTTTGTTATTAATATAAATATATAACTAATCAAATGTTCATATACATCAGGAAAAAGAAAAATAGGTTAGGTTCAAATTTCTTGCTTATTAGTATTGGCGATAAGCCCTCTAGTTTCATAATGCAAGTGGGCTAGTCCATGGCCAAACTTTCCCAAATTTTTCAATAGGGTCAACCCTGTGATATCGCCCATTCAATGTAAGTTTCTTCCTGTGCACCAGCTCACCCGCATCCCTGTTTCTATTCCTAAACTTCCATAAAATGAAAATTTTTCATGTTTCTTTTTCTCGATCTGTCATTATTTTTATGCTTGTACCATGGCTCCGCATCAAAATATACGTGTAACAACATTTACATCTCTACATTCTTAATAGCTTATACTGAGAATAAACATCTTCATGTCTTTACTAGGGTGGTTCTTGTAAGATATGTGGTGAAGTAACTCATTTTGCCAAGCATTGTCCAAACAAAGGAAACAAAAATTCAGCCTCTTTTGTCGGACAGCAAAGAACTTGTAAGCTCCTAGTCTTGAATTCGTTTACTTTTAGGTTTATAAAAAAATGTTAGTTTTGTATATGATACCAAGACTCTTTCAGAAGATGGAATATGTGTAACCAATTCCCACCAAGTGCTTCATTTTTAATTTGAAAATAATCTTTGATACATTGCATGGAGAATACATTACTTGGATTATGTTAGCAACTCAAGAGGTTTATAACAACCCTCATGATACCATGCAAAATTTTGCTAGTCCTATCTAGAGGGAGTATAAGCACAGCACTGAAAGGCATACATTTTATTATTGTGTCATATTAAATGCTTAGATTGCTTGTTAGAATACTCTTTAAGCATTGAATTCCAAGTATTTTGCAGAACTTGATTTTATTAGATGGCATTCTTACTGTAATTGCTTTGTGGATGTGATATTTTTGATGTTCTACCAGTGAACAGGCACATGCAATGCACATTTGAGGAAAAAATAATAAGAAAAAAAATGAAATATAAATCATAGACACATTTAATATAAGTAGACACTAAAAAATTAAGTAAAAGGCTAAATATAAAAATAAAAATCACAAAATAGATTAATTCTGGTCCAGCTAATATGGGGCCTTGATTTGGCAGTGCTCTCTAAGCACTCAAGGAAAAGAATATACACACTCTATAAGTGTGTTGAAGATCTCAGGTGGGAGGTGGTCATAATTCGAGGAATCGAGATTTGGATCTGCTGCTAAGGTCCTTGTATTTTAAAAGTTTTAGCATATAGTATGAGGATTTTAATTGGAGATTGGTGGATATATCGTATGATATATGCCTTTTAGGAAACGATTAGTGATGGGGGTGTTAGGTGTTCTTTTTTTTTTTTTGTTGGGGTGGGGGGTGGTTATGCTGCGTCACATAGATGGAGCTTGAGTTGGATGGGGACTTTTGGAAGTTGCTTATTTCAGGGACTAAGATCCAAATTGTTTTCCTGGGGAGCTAAATGATATCTGAATTCATTGCTAAAGGATCAGATATCTGATTTGAAAAGATGATTTGATCCAACAATGCATTCAAGCTGCTATCTACTTAGATTAAGCTAAATTCACAGTTCTATGGTATAACAAGAAACACAGTTTTGTGGTGTTATGGTGTATGAAACCTATCAACCAGCAGTAGCCAATGGTTTGCACCAGTGTTGGATGCTCAGAATATGATATATTTAAGAATACTGACCATTATTATCTTGGTCGATGGAAAATGATATATTTTTTTAATTTACTGTCCACTACAATATCAATATAAAACCGAGATCTCTTTAATCATGGTCTATCATCTTAAGTGGATGTTTAATTACTAAATGTTAAAAATCAAGGTGCAAAACAATGCTTAATTGTCATTTTTACTCTATTGGCCAAAGTGTATCAATATGTATTAGTCAAGGACTCCATCATAGAATATCTTGATTTCTTTGAGTTTCTCTTAATATTACTTGGGAACTGATAGCACAGTTCATTTCAGAATTGTTACCCACCAAAGATGGCCGAGATATCCACATCTAAAGGCCTTCTTGTCAATTATAGCATGGTAGTTACCTTTCTGGCCCATCTCAGCCTGTGGGTTATACAATTAGGGTAGCCTTCCCCAACCAAGGCTAATGGGCTTTTGGACCTACAATCCATAATCATGTCAATTTGCCAGCATAGCCTGTCATTCCCATGCATCTGTGCAGCCACTATGGTGGTGTAACAGCGTGCCCATGCAATAATAGTCTATTCAAAACATGACATCCTGCAAAGATGAGAAACATGCCAACTGCTGGGCCGCCTCCTTCTGCTGCTATTATCTTGGTGATAATTCATGATAGAGCTCCTTTTGATGACATAGATTGCCTCTATGTTTTCTAAGAAATTGCCTGATGCAACTTTGAGCTAATTGTTAACAGGGCATCTACATTTGCCTAGCAAAAAGAAAAGTTGCTGCTACTGTACTTCAACTATCTTGTCAATAAGTCATGATATAATTTTGAGTATGATTCGTCAAGTTCAATATATAACCCTATTACGACTGTAGTTCTGTTGGGTGTTATAGACTGCTTTTGGCATCACTTCCTAAGAAATTTGATGATGTAATGTTGGACTAATCGTTGACAGGGCATCTACACTTGCCTACCAGAAAATAAAAGGTAATAATAGCATTCATTACTACCCAGCTGGCTAATAATGTCTCTGCCTTTATATCAGCGGACAAACCAGAAGAAAGCTGGCAAGGGCAGCGAACCGTCTTCCACAGCGGAGATGATCTTGAAGATGATTTTATGGAAGAAGATGTTAGAAGTAGCAGAACAGATGCAGCCATAGATACGGGTGAGGTTCAAAAGGATACCAACCCAAAACCAAAAAAGAAAAAGGGTCCTACAGTTGTAAATTTTTTTGGTTAATAATGATATTTCTCAGGCTATGCTGCATGGGAACGGAATAGTCTTTTTTTAGTGTATGGGAATTTTCATTTATCTGCCTGTGCACTGCATTCTCCTTCCTCCTAAGCTTAGAAGATCTACTTCCGTCTATCAATGTAGTAATCTCCACAGTTGAGAAGTGTATAAACTATTAGAGTTTTAGGTTGGTCTGATCGTGAAAGCCATCTTATCCATGGTCTTGTCTGTTGGACTTGTAAGGGTAAGAATTGAAGTTTTATATTTTGCTTCACTGCAGGTCTCCCGTTTCCAGTTGCAATGATCATAAGATATCGCTTGTGATGTGTTAGGAAGGTTTTCGTGGGATAGTTTCTAGTCTTTGAGAAGTAATGAGATGTCGCTTGCATGTTGTCTCCTGCTTGGTTGTTTACTTGTTAGAAACAGTTGAACAGTTTATTTTAAAAACAGATTTTTTAAAATAAAGACTTTTTTTTTTATTTTAATGACAGCTTGATTTGTGTAGGTCTTTACCATATCATCCAATGTAGGCTTTTTTCTTTTTTCTTTTTTCTTTTTTACCTGTTTTATTACAAGTGGGGAAGAAACCCAAAGAAAGAAGAAAAAAACTAGTATCTTAAGAAAAAACAGCCATATCCGCAGAAAGAAGATCATTAAGAGAAGGCAGAGGGCTATGAAGATCCCAATCATGAGAGCTTGAAAGACCTTGGCCAGCAATCAAGTCCGCGACTTGGTTTCCTTCTCTTAAGATATGTGATACTAAGATCTGCAGTAGAATGCCGACTTGGTTTCCTTCTCTTTAAGATATGTGATGCTAAGATCTGCGGTAGAATGACTGTGGCATGATTTTGTGCAGGGTGGGTAGGATAGGAGCCCTTCTTGATGGATTCCATCCATTGCACAGCAATTGCAGAATCACCTTCTATCTAAATACGCGAAGCCTGTAAACAATAATACGCTGAGAGACCACCATGCCATGCAGCTTGAAGCTCAGAAAAGGAACTGAACATAGTTTTTGAGTCCTGGAACCAGCTCTTAGAAGGTGACCACCTGCAACAGACCTACCATTTGCTGCAGCACCATCAGAATTATCCTTAACTGATCCAAGGGAGAGGGTAGCCGTCTCACTGTATAGTAGGATGCGAAGGCAGAGGTCCGGTGCCTCAGAGGAAAACCTTCTTTAGAGGTGTTTACTATCTGATAATCAGCTGCTGCTCTCAATGCTTGTGCACAAGCTGACCAGTAGATAGGAATTTATTGTTGAAGATGCGATCAATGCGATGTTTCCATAGCGACCAGCCAGTATAGCACACGATCGACCTTATAGCTTCAGATCAATGCCAATTAGATAAATAATCTAGCAACTCAGATTGCACAGAATGTAAGCAGGGAGTTACAATGGGCTGAGAGAGCTTGCCAAGAGTCTTGAACATAATGGCATTGTAGAAGGACATGAGAGAGGTCCTCAATCTTGCCGCAGAGGCCGCAACCAAAACCATCAGCAATTAGAAGACCACGTTGAGGAATTTTGCATGGAAGCTTACCCCAACTAATTCTCCACCAGAAGATTCGTAGTCTTGGGGAAGATTCAACTGTAATTAGTAGAAGGTTCACTCTCATTTTGATGACCAATGATGCTGCAGACATCTTGGATGCACACTTAAGAATGAGCTTCGCTCTGCCAATTTAACTGATGGCCAACGACATGAAGGATAGGAATACTTGAAATCTCCTCTTGGTATATGGCAGGGAGGATTTGGTTTTAGTCGAGCAACATCCCAACAACCATTTTTATCCCAAGAAATGGAGTTTTCGTTGGTAAGTGGAGTGACTCCATATATATAAAGGATCTGTAGGTTTTCTCAGTGGTTTCAAGGACCTTCATAGTTACAGAACAGTTTGTTCGGGAGGTAAACTGGAACTGAACAGAAAACAGACTACAACATCACAAAGTGGACAGCAAGTGATAGAATTTTCCATCTCCAACCTTCAAGTTTTGTGCTAGTCTTGGCTAAGAGCATTTTGAAATCAGTAGCATCAAGACCTTGAAACTGATAGAGGTATGCCAAAATGAGACCAGATTCCGGTCCCGAAGGGGATTGATGAGCCTGCAAATTTCTGTTTGAACCTCCAAGAAATTGCCCGACTGAAGGTAATGTGGCTTTTGGAGACACTAAACTGTTGCCCTGATTGTACGCAATAATTCTCCTTATTCCTTTTGAGCTCTCCAGCTTTTTTCACATTCAAGGCTAATAATCTCTTAATACTACTACATTTAGTCGGAACGAAGAATGAAGGGAAATGGTGATGGAAGGCAGCCTTATTGTAAACCAACTTTAGAGGTGCACCATTCAGAGGCAACGCTATGACTTCTTGAATTATGATCATTAGCCACGTTGCACCACTTTAATACAAATATGGGGAAGAAGGTTGAGTGAAACTCTAGTAAGGAAGCAATTTAATGAAAAAGTTTGTAAATCAAACTAAAGCTTTAAAATAATGGTTTCTATAAACTTAGAAATGGCTGTTGCCACAGTTTCTGGCTCCCTTCATTGCGTTATAATACGGATAAAATATAATGAATATTTACTCTATTATAGCACAAGTAATATTTTTGTCTGTATTTGTATGCTTTTCCTAGATAAAATAGTATTCTTATTCAAAATTCAAATTTTCAAGTGAATTGTTCGCCTGCACCATTTGAAAATTTTATAGTGTGGATAATGATCTGGAAGATGAAATTATTAATTTTCATTATAACTCTAGCAACCCAGCTCCTCATAAAAGAAAAAAAAAATAGCTGAAAAATATTTTTTTTTCAAATCCACTCAAATCTAATTATAAGCACCACGATCGGCTCATGGTCAATCTCAATGAATTAGTGTTGCAGTTCTATAATCTATATAGGTTTATAGGCCGAGGTCGCTCTGATACCGTTTGTAACAACCCAAGATTTCATCCAAAATATTAGTCAGAAATATTTTTTTTGGGATCCTTAGTCCTGTATAACTATCCAAGATCTTTTTGGCAAATAATCAATATGCGACTAAACATATGCTCGCATGAGTCCTTATAATAACTTTCATTATGCAGAATAATGATTTAGGAGGTGGCCACCATAACAAGGTGACTCTATTTTGAAATAACATCATTATTATTTTTTTATTATCTCTTTTGATATTATAACATCCATTATTTTACTAATAATAATCCTAATCATATGAGGTAGGATAAATAACGGCTATTATAATCGTTCTAGCAACGTGCCGTGTTCGAAAGCCATGGAGGGTGGTACATCTCTCTGCGAGTGCAAGACATGCAGTTTCGCAGAGGATCCCGACTGGACTTCCCCGTACGATGACTCGGTCAAAGAGCGAAGGATGAATTGAAGCAGGTTGTTCCCAGACGTGGCACCATGCAAGCGCTTTGAGGACGTTGAGGTCCCCTTGGGCTTCTGCTGGCTCTCCAATCCCCCACTTTTTCCTCCTCCCCTCAAAACCATCATCCCCCTAAGAACATCCACTCCTCCATCTTCCAAGTATTCGCTTTCCTCCCCTCCCCTCCTTCCTTTTCCTCTCTCTCTCTCTCTCTCTCCCCCCCTCTTCCTCATTTCTCAGGCACTGGCCGATCCCTCATCGGAAAGCAACCATGGTAACTCTCTCCCTCTCTCTCTCATGAACTTGATGGCTTCAATCAATGTTGTTACTGAATCATTAATCGCATAATGTTGGCAATGTTTCTAATCATCTCCCGTGCCAAATATTTTGTTATAATTATTAATTCTTAGAAGATTTGTTCTAGCTTATGAACCATTGGCAGTGCTCTATTCTATCCATATAACAAACCTGAGATTGTTGAAACAAAACTTGTTGCTTGATCTTTTCTTTAAAAAAAATTAATTTTGATCCAATTGCTTTTGATCGTTATAAAAGGTTTCTTCTCAAAGGAAAAATATGTTTGTTGTTATTCAAATGAAATTACGAGAATCATATTCTTTCTGCAATGATAATTGATCATTTTCATAAATTTTGCAAAGGCGAATTCTGCATCTGGAATGGCAGTGAATGATGAGTGTAAGCTCAAGTTTTTGGAGCTGAAGGCAAAGAGGAACTTCCGTTTCATCATCTTCAAGATTGACGAGAAGATACAGCAGGTCTCTGTGGAGAAGCTTGGCCAGCCCGATGAGAGCTATGATGATTTCACTGCAAGCTTGCCTGCTAATGAATGCCGCTATGCTGTGTTTGATTTTGATTTTGTCACTGATGAGAATTGCCAGAAGAGCAAGATCATCTTCATTTCTTGGTAACGAATGCACCACTGAAATTTTGGAATCTATACGTTAATTATTATGTATTAGCCTTCTCTGCTCATTGATACCCTTCTTCGTTCTTTTTTTTCCCACCAAAGGATTTAAAGCTACCTAATTATGCCTAACTAGTTATATGAATGATACAGAATCTGAATACTGCATTCATATAATTTTTTTAGCAATCATCAGTAGAAAGTGATTTCATCTTGTGGGACCTAAATTGTTTAATATTTATGGGACTTCTTTAATTACTCACCATGACATGGCAAAATAAGACGAGATTCTTAGTTGCTATTGGGATAATCTAATCTGTGAAGACAAGTAGACGTTTGTAGGATTGAAAAACTATATGTTTTAGCACAAAAAAAGTGAAAAATCATAAGATAAAGGTCAAGTTTGAGAATTTTTTTCATGGACAAGATCTGTTATGTCATTTTCATCATAATTTTAATATTTGAGTAGTTTTGAAGGTAAAGATCCCTAAATCGATCCTAGTGCCGATCATCTCTTTGAAGGAAAAGAAGCAGTATGGTGGCAAGATGAAATTCGTTATGTTGTGTAGCATTACAGCATTAACTAGCTCGGGATGTTTCTTAAAGACATGAGATGGGAGATTAAAAAAAAAGGTTGGGATAAGATGAAGAAGAAGGATGTAACTAACCATCATTTTCCCTTAAATTTTTCTTGAGCCTTGCTCCTGAAGTTGCAAATTCTTTAGTGAGGACTAAGAGCTACAGGCAATTGACCATGGGACTTACAAACAGAAATAAGCATCTAGCTTCATTGGAAGACAAAGGTTCTTGTCACAACATATAAGATTTTACTGTTCACTATATAATTCATACCAAATCAAGAGCATGGATTGCTGAGATTCAAGTATCAGATATAAATTCATGTGAACAAGTGAAAATAATAGGAGAACTTGACACTTGGTCCTTTACTTGACTGCCAATTTTTATGTTTAGGGCTCGTTTGGTTCGTGGGAAGCATTTTCCCTCCTAAGAATATGATTTCTGGGAAGAAGATTCCTAGAAAGAGAATGCCTGGAAATGTACTTTTGGCATGTTTGGTTAAACATGGAAAAACGACAGATTTTCAGAATACTTATGTTTGGTTGACCATCCACTTTCTTGCAAAAGTTATGTGTAATTCCTATTATACCCTTAATAAAAATTAGGTCTTTAATGCCTCTTTAATGCTAAATGGCCTTTTTGGAAAAAAATAAAGATAGAGTGATTCCCGCCTCATGGAAAAGTAACTTTTCCATGTTTCTCATGGAAAAGACTTTCTCATGAAATGTGGGAATCATATTCCCATGGGAATACAACTTTCCCATCTCTCTCCTTTGAAAACTCCAACCAAACAAGTGGCATCTCATTACTTTCCCGTTGACCACACTTTCCCCCCTCGTTTTTCCGCGAACCAAACGAGCCCTTGGTCCTTACACACTTGCATTTTATGGGAGTTTTCAGCCAAATTACGAAGGCATGACATCAGTCTTATACTAAACTTTGGTCCAAGGGAAGGTACTACATTTCTTCTAACCAATCTTCTTCATGGAGTGTGAGAAAGCAAGCAAACCCACACTTTTTCTTTTTTGATGCAGCATGCTTACGCTTTTTCATCACTTTCATGGTTGTGAGATTGTTCATAACTTTGTCGTCCTACACTAGCCAACCAGAAAAGGAAGAATATTAGATAACGGAGGAAGGAAATTTGGGTGAAGAATGGGGAAATATCAGAGTGTCCTAGGTATGATGTTCGTAGGAAACTTCAATTGCTTTCACCAGTTGATCTTTTATTATTTGCTTCTTGTAAGTGTTCTCTGCACAATGATCACTTGAAAATGATTTTGCTAGACTGGATAGCATCATCTCCAAATTTACACTCTTAATTCAGAACTTGAAATCTGTATGTTTATCTTGAAGAGAATTTGTTCATGCCAAGTGGTTCTGTTCATGCTCTTCTCATCAAGAAGCAGCAAAGTTCTCAGTAACTTAATTCCATGCTATTATTTCATCAACTTCATCTATCAACTATAACAAATGCAAACAAAACTACAAGGAGTGTCCGCATAGAGAATGCATCCATTATATATTGTTGATGCATACAAAGAAAATAATCCATAGGAACTCATGCCCAAGATATGGGTGAATTTTACCTGTTGTTTGTGCTCAGGTCTCCTGATACATCGAGGGTAAGGAGTAAGATGCTATATGCTAGCTCCAAGGACAGATTCAAGAGGGAACTTGATGGCATACAAGTTGAGCTACAAGCAACAGATCCAAGTGAGATGAGCCTTGATATTGTCAAAGGGCGAGCTTTCTGAAGAGTAGATTGCTTACCCTCTGCTTAACTCTGTGCCAGAAGTTTCAGTAAAATGAGTTGTTGGTCTTTATATTTGATGATATTTATATGATTTATTCTTTAAACCATGTCAAAAAATGTTATATCTATTCCTTTTTCTTGTCGAAGCTTTTTTAAAAAAATGTGACTTCATTGTGACTAAAGGCATGTTATTGATGTAAAATAGATATTCAGATTAAGCAGTTGTTTGTTTTTCATTCATGAACATCCCATACCTGTATCGGTCTAAACTTTGTGCCTTCCTTTGTAGAGCATTATTTTTAATGGATAATAAATTACTCAATAACACTTTAACCAGCTATATTTGATATTTTTTCTGCACGGAGCATGGAGCTGGACAATATCACTCTAGTTTATCATACAGTCATGGGCTTACAACTAAATCTTAGAACCACATGAGATAATTATTATGTAGTATTTCTTTGAATGTATCTGTCATGCCCCGGATCCGGAACATGACATGGCCGTGCTACCGAGGGGTACAGCTGAGAACCCAAAGCCAACATTACTTTTAGCTTTTAAATCCATCACAAATACAATAGAATAAATAGTAATTTAATTTCATTATCCAATAGATGCAACCAATACTTGTTGAGAGCGTTTACAATCAAACATAAAAACTAAACCCATAATCTTTTCAGAAACCCATAATTATTATGTAGTATTTCCTTGAATATATCTATATGAACACAACTAATTCAAGGTCACACACACAAAATTGATTCCTGAAACAAGGACTTATAGTTCATTGTTGCATAATGCATCAAAAAGGTAGAACAGGATTGATTTTTGGTTTCATAGGATATTAGACAAATTAACCTTCATTTTCTCAAATAGGTGTCATCAGGATGTAGTCTACCACTACTCCCAATGCCAACACTAAAAGGGAGGGAGGATTAAACAAAAAAATCAACAATCATGTCTGACCCACATTACTTAAAGAACATTATAGTATCTCCTGCCACTCTCCTCTCGAATAGGTTTTATAGACTAACATAAATAAATCCTCCAATCGTTTTCGCAATAACAGCTTCAGAAAATCAGGTTCCCCCTGTTTATTAAAAATACGCTTTTGCAGTCCTTTACCAGATTCATTAAAAAGGTGTCAGATAAATTTGAGGTGTGGTAATGGTTCATGATCATGAATCTCAGGATAAAAGGTTCAGAGGCACTTTCTTCTTACCCATCTAGCCCTTTAACATCATTTTCACCCTGAAAAGAACAATTTCTGTTTTGGATAAAATAATGAAAAAAAAAATTATTGTTCCATAAACTGGTCAAGAAATTAAGGGAAACCATTGATGTTATTTATTTATTTTTCCTTTCGGCAAAGAAACCAGTGATATTATAATAAATGGTATGATGCAGCTTCAACACATGTTAGAAGGAAAATTTGATGTTTGCTAAGAGCATACTGTTAAATGTTCAGAACCCACTAGGATTAAGGTAAGCTGCATCAATAGTAACATAACCACAACTCCACAAGATGTACCTATCTCAGAAAACTAAGCGATGGAGACTTTTTCTTCGTTTTTCTTAAGAGGAAAGAGTTAGGAAATCCTAACCCCTTATGAAAATATATGATAAGGTGAGTCATGGGGGGTAGGGCAGTGGACTAATACATATTTACATATTGATGCCAAGTAATTATATCAGCAAGAACAGCCATTGGATCACAAGTTTGAAGCCGGAATGAGAGTGGATAACATGGAAACTGTTGTCTGCAACTTGGATTTTTTTTTTTTTCCTGATGAAAAGGGAGGTGTAAGCCACGCAATTTATGGAATGAAAAAAAGCAAGGTTACAAAGAATTTACAGAACATATCTGAAGAGTAAGAGAGCAAGGAGGCTTACAGCACTTCAGACTACAACAGTAGAAGAACAGAAACAAAAAACTTATTGGCAAAAACAGAGGAAGGATCTAATAAGAACAGCAGGCAAAGTACTCCAGATCAGAGTCAAATAGTTGAGCCAAAAGGGCTCTGCCTTCCTTGGCATCATCATGTCCAGAGCCAGAATTTGTTGAAGCACAGATGTCCATTCTCTAAAATGATACACAAATTTGTAGAAGCACCGTACGGCTGGATGATTCATTCAAGTTAAAAATTCTCTTGTTACGTTCGATCAATAAGCACCAGCATGCGACTAACAGAGATCGCATTGATCTCAGAACTGCATTTAGCGATGTAAGCCAACCACCCAGAGATCGGATCTTGCTTTTCTATCCTGGAAGTCTCCTATTAAATTTGTCCAACAGGAACTACCAATCTGATTTCTTTGGAGCTGAATGATGTGATGGAATGCCGACGTATGTGACAGGAAACTCGATCACTTTGTTTCCAATTAAACTGGCCAAATGCTGGGTTATATTCTGCGAGAGATTTAATCCTATGAGAAAGCTTTTTCCATAGTTGATTTTGAGACCTGTGAGCAGCTCATAGGAAAGAGGATGAACAAGTATGATATCTGCATGATGCGCAGGGAGAAAATGAAATTATAATTATCAATTTATACAATAAAAGAATAAGTATTTTTTGTGATAAACAATGTCATATAAATTGTAAGTAGAATGTATTCAATAATCGATGTCAAAATGAAATATGAGGAGTTTAACAGATTGTTAAGATCTGTAATAGACCTACGAAGCTTCTTAACAGCATATCCACTCAGAATTTCAAGATTGGTTAAGGATTTTAAAAGAGCTATTTATTAAGGGACCTCATAATTACTTTGCTTTCTTTTTATCAACTAAGCATAGACTACAAAGAGTTTAAGTAAGGATTTTAGGAAGAGTCAGTTGCTGAATGTATTGCTTCCTACTGGCATTGGAAATTAATTATGTTATGGCTGGAGAAAATATCACCATCAATGAATCCAGAGGTGAAAATTACATGGTCTAGTTTTCATGGGCATGCTCACATTTCAAAAGATTCAGAAAACTCATCAAAGTCCCAGTATATATCAGCTGATGATGTACTTCTTATTGTTATAAGTTCTCAAGAGTTGCTATCTACCATATGGTTTTCCAATGAGTTTTGTCATAACTTCGGATATAAATGGAAACCTTATGTCCAAAAACTGAAGAGCCAATAACCGTTAGTGATGCAGTTTGAGATTGCAAACCTTTATGTACTTACTTTTGACCTTTCTCTAACAGCTTCATGCAATAAAATTAATATCATTTCCTATTCATCATATTTAAAATTCGTTTACTCATCATGTAGATAAATTTTCAAAAGATTCTTCATAAGAGAAAGTTGTAAAAAAATGTACAAATGTATTATTACTAGCATGATGTTATCGTGTTAATATAATTTGAATTTTAAAATAGTCCTATTATTTAAGTTTGAAGTGGCATCAGATTGTTAAGATCCTTATAGACCTGCTATGAAGTTTCTAAATGGTGTATCTGCTCAGGATTTTAGGAAGAGCAGCTGGTAAGGAATTCAACAGCTTTTTTCAAACCAATGATAGAAACCAAAAGATAAGGAAGACTTCACATCAGACTTAATAAAAATAATATACAACGGTTACCGAGAGATTGGATTTGTTCAAGATTTTAAAAGAACTAACTATTAATTAACAATTTAATAACCATATTTCCTTTTCTTTTTATCAACTAATCGTATTTGTAGGCTAGGAAGTGACCAAGTAAATATTTTAGAAAGAGTCAGCTATTAGGGAAATTAATAATTACTTTTCCTTTTTATCAACTAATTGTAGGCTAGGAAGAGTTGAAGGATTTTAGGAAGAGTCGACTATCAAAGAATTTAATAACTACTTCTATTTTCCTTTTTGAACTGACCAAGTCAGATTGAATTTAAATAAAATTCGTTAGTCAAGGATGGGGAGAAGGTGGATTAAATAGCAGAGTTCTTCAAAAATGGTGGCCAGCTAGAGTCCATACATGCAAAATAACAAGCAAATACTAAAGGTATTGGTAAAAAAGCAAATGATCCGCAAGATATATAAGAATAAGTTATGGTCCTGAAGGAAAAAAGAAAAAGTATGCAAAGAACAAAACTATAATTAAGATACTGAAAGAAATTGTTAGCCATTTACAGAATATGAAACTGCTATAAGACACACCCATAACTTTACATAGTCAAGCATAAAGACACCTTGAAATCTCTGGTCAGAGAGAGAGAGAGAGAGAGAGAGAGAGAGAGAGAGAAAGATAAATCAAACAGGAACAAATTACTTACTGGCCATCTTTGAATGGTGTTTCTTTGAGAGGAGATGCACACCAATGGCTAGGAGAGAGATATTCAAGTTAGTGTAAGAAGTGGGATATGTGAATATGATATTTAATTCAAAAGGGGAAATTATGGTAAGCTAACTAAGGGAGTGAAGCTTCTGAGAGCTTGTGGTGCATTAATTATGGGAAATAAGTAGCAAGTGAAATTTAAATTTTAAAATTAAAAAGCCATTACCTGCCTCACCCAGCCAGATGAAGTTTTCTAGATATCCAAGTGATAAAATGTGTAGAACATGCAGTAAGCTTCTTTCACAAACATTTCTTTCTCTATAAAGAAGCCCATATATAGAGTACAGAAAATAATTACTGAATAGAATTTAGATTGTAAAATTTAAAAGTCATAATCTATCAATCTGAACCTGATCTATTTATTCAATAAGTCAAAAATTCAGATCTAAATCTAACCATTTTATTGAACAGGTAATCCAATCCAAGCTACAATGGATTGAAATTTGAACCAAGTTAAGCAGGTTAAACAGGTTAAGCATTGCCACCCTTGAGTCCCTCTCATGATGCTTGGTGTTCCGTCGGAAGAGCATCACGATGATCATGGATCACAAAGCTTGTACTTGTTATTCTTCAGCATTGCATAATAGCTGTTACGAAGTGAATTCATTGCTGAACTGCAAATATAACAGCCGCTAACAAAAATTAGTGGCTTGTAATGGGATATGTTATTTAGGTGCATTGGCGTTATTGGAACCTTCGGTGAATGTTCTTTCACCAACTTCTTTTGACTGGGTGACTGAGTCAACGGCCCAAAAATAAAGAAAACACCCCACCGGTGCAACCACAGGACGTGGCCACTGGCAAGTGTTTTGTGGACGTGAAGAGAGCAGCTGCTCTCGATTCCCCCACCTTTATTTCCTCCCTCAAATGCTCTCCTTCCCAAAAGTTTCTCTCCCCCCATATTCCAAGGATCTATCTCCTTCTCTTCTCTTCTTTTTTTTTTACCTTCCTTCCCCCTCCTCTTCCATTATCAGGGGGACTTTCCTCTTTGAAGCAAACATGGTGAGCCTCTTCCCCCTATTTTTTGTTTCTTTACCCACCTTGTTAAGCTTCTTAACTCTCTACCAATGATTTTTTTTCTTGTGTCACCATCGGTGTTTGTGTTAGTTTTAGATTGCCATATCTATTAATGCTTTTATTTGGTAGATATATATGTAGAAGCGGCTCAATACATTTGGAGCTTAAGGCGAACTCACTAATAATAATAATAAATGCATTTGGAAATTATATGGGGCCTCAATACTGCATTTATAGCTAAGAGTCTTTTTGGGGCCTCAAAGCATTTATAACTAAGAATCTTTAGGCTTGAGGGCCTCAATACTGCATTTATAGCTAAGAATATGAAGCCTCAATATATCTATAGCTAAGAGTTTTTGGGGGCCTCAATGAATTTATAGCTAAGAGTCTTTAAACCGGAGCCTTAGGCGCGCGGTCCTGTTACTCCTGTACATATGTTCGATCAAAATATGCTAGTATAGCTCTCGAAAATATTTTTGCCATTAGTCCTTCCTTATGAATACAAACTTACAAGTTGATTTTCAAAGGCCAATTCTTCATCGGGAATAGCAGTTAATGATGAATGTAATCTCAAGTTCTCAGAGCTCAAGGCCAAGCGGAACTTCCGATTCATTGTGTTCAAGATTGATGAGAAGATACAGCAGGTCACGGTGGAGAGGCTTGGCCAGCCTGATGAGAGCTATGATGATTTCACCGCGTGCCTGCCACCCAACGAGTGCCGCTATGCCGTCTTTGACTTCGATTTTGTCACCGATGAAAATTGTCAGAAGAGCAAGATCATCTTCATTTCTTGGTAATGGCGCACCACCCAAGTTTTGAAATCTCTCGATAAGTTTATTAGATTATTTGAATGATCATGGCTTTGGTCTTCTCTTTTAACCCTTTCCTTGAGTAAGAGACTGGAGTTTCCTAGTTAGTTAGACACGGGAAGCAAACGTTAAAACGTTATATTTTCTTCCTATTTAATTTGCAAACCTTGCATATTTAACCCTAACCACAAGTGTGACTTGGAATATTGGCCAGGTTTATGGTTAAACTAATTAAGAACGTTTATTTCTTCTCTCAATTTAACAACTCTACGTGCATTGCTGGTAAAAGCTAACTTTGCATGGTAAAAGCTATTATTGAAGTAGGTGAAAATATCTGAACTTGAAGGAACCTCTAACCAATGAAAAGCTTATATGATCTAAAAAAGTTGGCCTTTTTTCAATCCTAGCGGCAATGCCAAAGTAAATGGCTTCTATATGCCGTGCTTATATCAAAAAAAAAAAAAATATTTACAATGCATATATGTAGAAATTAATTCATACATAATTAGCATTGATGAATAAAAAGAACATGTCATAGTTGTTTGCTTATACATTAATCTACATTATTCGGTAACATGGTTATGGGCAGACCATAATTAATGAATTCACCAAACTACATTAGAAAAATTGCAAATATCTGCAACTTAGAATATATATGAAAAGCCTAATGCAACCACTACTCTACCTTGACCTTGTGCAATTTCAAAGGACGACATTCCAGGAATCATGTATTTTTTTGTTTGAGGGAAATAACATAACTTAACCAACAAAATGAGATGGATGTTTCTCGTGTTCACAGGTCTCCTGATGCATCAAAGGTGAGGAGTAAGATGGTATATGCGAGTTCGAAGGACAGATTCAAGAGAGAGCTTGATGGCATACAAGTGGAGTTGCAAGCAACTGATCCTAGCGATGAGCATGGACGTTGTAAAAGGAAGAGCTATATGAAGAATAAACATATCTTTTACTTTGTTCTCAATGCTCGGGCTTCTTTTCACCCAATCAGTTATGTTGGCGTGCATCCTTATGTTCAGGATGGGTTGTATTGAAGTTTATCCTTGGTGATATTTGAGTAGATCGCGTCGCTTGAAACCATGGGAACAATGTCATAATATTCATTTCCTTTATTTATAAAATAATTTTCAAGATTGTAAATGCCCCTTAAATATTTATTTTTGAATATGTAATAGGAATTGGAAGCAATTATTAATTTCTTTGGCATGCTATACTTTGATTAGCTAGCTATGGGACTTTTTTTTTGCTTACAGAAATCATATTTATAACTGAAGAGTGGAATATTAAACATGCATGCACCCTAACAGTTTTATGCCAAAGTTTAGAATTTGCTGGCATACAATACCAATTTTTCAATAATCAATCACATGAAATTAGGTTACAAACTATTAGAAGTATAGAGATACTTACCTAGTCAAAAAAATAATCAAGCAATTTCCTTCAATAGGATGCAAGGTGCACACCCTATCACAACCCTTGTGAGAACTCGTGTAGGCGTACATTTAGTCCTACATCGATTATGCACTATTAGATTTTAAATACTTAGGCCAAAAAATCTAAATAACACATTTTGGCTAGTTTTTATGAGTCAGGTCCTAGATTGCTATAAATGATATTACAGACGGATCCAATTCGTGGCCTATGGACTAGAGGATGTTGTAGTATGGATCCATTTGGACTAATTATGGGCTAATTATATTATTTGTGGTTGTATTTGAGGTACTTGTTCGGGATAGGTTGTGTGAGAAGAGAGGGTGGAGTCATGAGTCTAGCTAGGTATTAAGGTTAGAAGGGTTTGCTATTCGTCTTAAGTTAGAGTTGGGTCATGAGCTAAGGCTCATCCTAATGGTAGCATCCCTCTATTTGATTACGAGCCTTGGTGGTGTGCTGGCTCCCAAGCATTTGGGATCAAGTAATTAGAGCAAAACTACCGTGACTCAAAACATAGTTGAAGGTCATATAGGTTTCATGCACTAATCACTTTGCTTTATTAAATGGCAACCATGTCAGCTGAGCGACTTTTTGAGTGATATTTTTGCATTACTTTGGGATTTTAGGGTAACTCATCGATGTAATTATATTGAGATCTTCCCATTTCCTCAAAAAAAAAAAAAAAAAAAAACAACGGTGTTGGTAATTATATGTGATGGTGTTTCCCTCTCTTTGAAAAAGGCTTGGATTGAGGTAGCAAGAGAAAGATTGAGGATGGAGGGGCGGCAGAAAAATTATGGAAAGAGAGAGAGGGCGTTCCTTGAGGCAGGTTAATTCCACACTTTGGGTCGGACTTTGCTCCCGCGCGCTGTCTAAATCCTAATACTAATAGCTCGCCCCTCTTTCTCATTCTCTCTCTCTCTCTCTCTAAATCCTAATAGTGTCTTCTTTCCCGTGAATACAAATTCTCTAGAAACCGCAGTTCTCTTTACGATCACGGTTGCATGCGGATGGTTGATTTTAAATTGCAAAAGATGTGTGACAAAAATTTCCGCCAACCGAGTTGTAGTTTTCTTCATCTTACTAAATTTGGAGTGGGCTTCGACTAATTTTCTCTTTTATAAATAATAATAATAATAATAATTTCGAATGCATGAGACCACAACCTTGCTGTATTAAGGGTGGGTTTTGCTTAATTCTCTCTTTTATTAAATAATAATAATATTTCCGACCGTACAAGGCCGTAACCTTGTAGTATTAGGAGTCCAGAGTTTTCGGATTCTACCTAGTAAATATGTATCTCCCTCCTGGCAGCCCTTAGACGTCGTTCCAAGAGCGTGGATTTCCTCCCTTGGTTCTGTACCTTCATCTTCTACAATTCTAGTACTCAAATCTAGCACCATGGAAGCAACTGTTGGGATCCCGTCAAGTTGTGGCCCACATTGACAAATGGCGTCAATATGGTCCAAGTGGGAGAATGTTGGATCCCGTTTTAATTAAACCCTGATCCCGTTTAATTAGAACCCACGTTTGACAAGTGTCCCTTGAATTTCGTAAATCCTGATAATCACAAGGGCATTAAGGTATTTTCACAGTAGTGAAGGGTTACCTTGATGGGGGGTGACTCTTCACGGGTGTAACCATCTGCAGCGTTTGGTCCCTGGAGAGGGCTATAAATAGCCTGTTAGACCCCTTCTCTAAAGCACGCATTAAGAGCTCTCTCTCCAGAAGATCTCTCGCTAATCTCTATTCAAATCTCGATTGATCACGGCTGCGCACGCATTTCAAAGCTTAATTCAAGATGGATTTAGCGAGTCAAGGTATGGTTTATGATTCATTAAGATTAATCATTCCGTCAATGGTATCAGAGCGGGTAGATTTGATTACAAAATAAATCATACTTATTTGATTTATTAATTTACTCTGCTTGAGAACCCGATGTTATTTAAACATCGGAACGAATTTTGGCTAGCCGATGTGGGACTAAACTCTTATCTCTGAATCAGAAGTTTTCCCCATATTCCTTAAAGCAATGACTTTTCTTCATTTGGGCGATGTGGGACTAAACGCTTCCCATCTTTCCCCTCGTTCCATTTTTCTCAAGAAAAATAAAGAAGGGAGAGCGGCGGCCATGGCAGCGGCTCTCCCCGTCTAACTGGTGGCCAACAGGGCCACTGTCCAGCGGCCCGACTCCCCGGCTGCCGCTGCGACCCGCCCCCCGGCGAGCCGGCAGCGGCTGCAACCCGCCGTGGCCGCCATGGCCACCGCGGGCGAAGAAGAAAAAAAAAAAAAAATTGGCCGCCATGGCCTGCGGCCCGCCGCTAAGCGGCCCCGGCCACTGCCAACGGCGCCAGCCGCGCCACCCACGGCGCCAGCCGCGCCACCCACGGCGCCCGCAGCACGGCCTCCGGCCGACGCCCCTGCGGCCGACCCCGGCCTCCGGCCCCGCCTTGTGGCCGCCTCGCGGCCTGCCGCCGCGCCTACGGCCGGCGGCGGCGGTTGCGCCGCCGTCGTTTAGGAGAGAAGGGGCCACTGGTTTTGGCCCCCTTCTCTTTTCGTTTGGGGGAAGATGAATAGTGTTGGGTTTCGGGTTTTAACCCGAAACCCGAATCCGGTTAATTAAAAAAAAAAAAAGGGTGAAGGGATTAACAGGTTTCGGGTTATTGGGTATCGGCCAGCAACCCGAAACCCGAATCCTTTTGACTAAACTGTGCATTTTGCAGTTAAACCCCTGACAATATGTTATTATGAAAAAAGGGGCTTTTGAAATTCATATATGGTCCCCAGCCAAAAGTTGAATTATCAAAAGGGTCCTAAAATATTTTTATGTGGTCCCTTTGCTAAAGTTTCATTACAGAACAGTACTTTGACAATTATATATTACTCCATGTAATGAATTTATTGCATAATTGATCAATTTATATGCTTTCTTATGATGATACATGATTATTTAAATTTATTCATATTTTTCATGATAAAAGGATGATATATGCATGAGACGAGCCAAAGCATCTTATGTAGGAAAAGACATATAAATGATTAAATTTTTGCATATTTGTGGTGACGAGCCAAAGCATCCCATAAATTTTAGAATGCTTTAGTTTAATTTAATCAATAAAGAGTCTTTTTATCATCATCTCATGAAATTGAATAGTTGCATCATATATAATGAACTGGCCCCAAAGGGAAATCATTATACAAAGTTAATGGTGGGATGAAATAATGTTATTAGTATGATATTTATGATGAAATCTTGTTGCCCAAAGGCCTTGAATTCTTCATTAACATTGAACAATATCTAGTAAAATTTTATCCATTGAATAACGGTGTCTAAGAAAAGCTTGTCAAAAAGGCATACGTGCCTAAGAAAGGCTGGTACTTAAGTGAGCCTAGTGCTCCACCACCGATCTGGAGCTGATCTGGCTGTTATTCTTTGGATTTTTTCAACTAGATATATAAAGTTCATTAAATATCATACTTAATGCATTAGTTTTATCGTAAAGGGGTAAATCATGTAAAGTTAATTTTGATTTACTCACTAAATTGCTAATATGGGTTAGTGATTTAGATAAGGTTTTAGCGTAATTATAGCATGCATATTGATAGTAAGCATATGTTTTGCAGCTTTGTTTCCGACAGTTTTTTCACAATCCACATCATCCATCCCAATACTTAATGGTTCAAATTTCTCGGAATGGAAAGAAAGACTGACATTTACTTTAGGATGCATGGATATTGATTTGGCACTTCGTGAGGACATGCCACCTGTCCCCACGGAGGAAACTACGCCAGAGGAGAAAAAGTTGTATGAGAGGTGGGAGCGGTCAAACCGCTTAAGTCTTTTACTCATACAAAATCATATCTCCAGAAAGATAAGGGGCTCTATTCCTGATTGCAAAACTGCAAAAGAATTCTTAACAGCAGTAGAAGAGCAATTTGTGAGTTCAAAGAAAGCCCTAGCCAGCACCTTAATATCAAGGTTTGCTTCCTTAAAGTATAATGATAATGGTGGCATACGCGAGCACATTATGGAATTACGTGACATCGCTGCCCAATTAAAATCATTGGAAGTAGACATGTCAGAGACTTTTCTTGTACACTTTGTTCTTAATTCTCTGCCTATGGAGTATGCACCATTTAAGATCTCATACAACACACATACAGAAAAATGGACTATGAATCAACTTCTAGCCATGTGTGTTGATGAGGAGCAGAGAATAAAACAAGAGAGGCAAGAGAGCGTTTATCTCACCTCTCATAAGGGAAAAGGACATAAAGAGGTCGGCGGTACCAGTCATCATATTCCTGTTAAGAAGAAGAAAATGAAAGTGTCAGCCAAAGTGACTGACAAAAGGCAAATAAAGTGCTTCTTCTGTAGGAAACAGGGACATTTGAAAAAGGACTGCATCAAGTACAAGAAATGGCTCGAAAAGAAAGGTACTTTTCTTTCCTTAGTGTGTTATGAATCAAATTTTATTGATGTACCTCATAACACATGGTGAATTGACTCTGGTGCTACTATCCATATATGTAAAACTTTGCAGGGATTGTTGAACAAAAGAATTCCAACGGAAAGTGAACGAAGCATCATAATGGGAAATAAGATGCGTTCACATGTGGAAGCTGTTGGAACGTTCAAATTGACCTTAAAGACTGGCCATATTTTGTATCTAGAAAATACCTTCTATGTACCTGGATTTTCTAGAAACCTAATATCTATTTCGAAACTTGTTTCCTTTGGATATACCGTTTCATTTGGACGGTCTTTTGTAAACCTTTCCTTGAATAATATTATTGTTGGTAATTGCTTGTTAGAGGTTGGTTTATTCAAATTAGACCTTGATACATCCTTTGAGCTATCCCTTTTATCTCTGCAAAATAAAGAACATTATGGATTAAAACGTAGCATGATAAACGAAAATTCCTCTATGTTATGGCACCAAAGGTTAGGTCATATCTCCATAAAAAGAATCAAGAGATTAGTAAATGATGAAATTTTACCAACTCTTGACTATGGTGATTTTGAAACTTGTTTAGACTGCATCAAGGGAAAGCAGACTAACAAGTTTAAGAAAGGTGCCATAAGAAGCACAAATTTATTGGATCTCATACATACAGATATATGTGGGCCCTTTTCGACCCAATGTTTTACTGGTCATAAATATTTTATCACCTTTATTAATGATTACTCACGCTATGGGTATCTCTACTTATTGTATGATAAGGCTGAGGCATTAAATGCCTTTAAGCTTTTCAAAACAGAGGTAGAGTTACAACTTGATAAAAAGATTAAAGTTGTGAGATCAGATAGAGGTGGTGAATACTACGGTAGGTATACTGAAACTGGACAACATTTAGGTCCATTTGCTCGATTTCTTCAAGAGCAAGGTATAGTTGCACAATACACTATGCCTGGTACTCCTGATCAAAATGGAGTTGCGGAAAGAAGAAATCGAACATTAATGGAGATGGTAAGAAGTATGATTAGTCACTCAACTCTCCCAATTTCTCTGTGGGGTGATGCCTTAAAAACCGCTGCGTATATTCTAAACAGGGTTCCTACTAAAACTGTCCCAAAAACACCCTATGAAGTTTGGACAGGTAGGAAACCTAGTTTAAGACATCTACACATTTGGGGGTGTCAAGCTGAGGCAAGGGTGTACAACCCACAAGAGAAAAAGTTGGACTTTAGAACCATTAGTTGTTATTTTATTGGTTATCCAGAAAAGTCCAAGGGATACAGATTTTATTATCCTAATCATACTTTGAGGATTGTGGAGACAAGAAATGCTAGATTTCTTGAAAATGACCAAATCAGTGGGAGTATAAACCCTCAAGAAATTAATTTTGAGGAAAAGCAAACTCCGTATGCTGTGCAAGATTCAAATAAGCAGCCAATGATTCCTCCACCTATCATTAATAATGATTTAGAGGAGGATGAGTCTACTATTAATGTTCCACTTGAATCTGTGCCAATTATCACTGAGAATGTTGCTCCTCCACCTATAGAACCAGTGGATCAAGAAGCAACTTTAAGAAGGTCATCAAGGGTAAGGAGATCTCCAATTCCACCAGATTATATAGTATACCTTCAAGAAAGCGATTATGACATAGGGAATGTAGATGATCCAATAAATTTCTCACAAGCCATAAATTCAGTAAATTCCTCCAAATGGTTAGATGCTATGAAAGATGAGATAGATTCTATGGCTAAAAACAATGTTTGGAATCTAGTTGAACTACCTTCTGGAGCTACTGCAGTACGCTGCAAATGGGTTTTTAAAACCAAAAGAGACTCCAAGGGCAAGGTAGAGCGACATAAGGCTAGACTTGTTGCCAAAGGATTTACTCAAAAGGAGGGTATTGATTATCATGAGACCTTCTCTCCAGTTTCAAAGAAGGACTCTTTAAGGATAATTATGGCTTTGGTGGCTCATTTTGATTTAGAGCTGCACCAAATGGATGTGAGAACTGCATTTCTTAATGGCGATTTAGAGGAAGAAGTTTACATGAAACAACCTGAAGGTTTTGTTTCAGAAGGTCAGAGTCAAAAAGTTTGCAAGCTAAATAAGTCTATATATGGACTCAAGCAATCATCCCGACAGTGGTATCTTAAGTTCAATAACGTCATTTCTACATTTGGCTTTGTAGAAAATGTTGTTGATAGATGTATTTATCTTAAGATCAGTGGGAGTCGATTTATTTTTCTAGTCCTATATGTAGATGACATTTTACTTGCTAGTAGTGATTTGGCATTGCTTAGGGAGACTAAGCAATTTCTCTCCAGTAATTTTGATATGAAGGATATGGGTGAAGCCTCATATGTCATCGGCATTGAGGTTCATAGAGATAGATCTAAGGGAAAAGTTTGTCTATCTCAAAAAGCCTACATTAAGAAAATGTTGGAGAGATTTGGTATGAAAAATTCCAAACCAAGCCCAGTGCCTATTACTAAAGGCGAAAAGTTGAGCCAATCACAATCTCCGAGGAATGAAATTGAAAGGGAGCATATGAAAGCATTTTCATATGCTTCACTAATTGGGACTTTAATGTATGCTCAAGTCTGTACCAGACCTGATATAGCATATGTTGTGGGATTACTGGGGATATTTCAAGCTAATCCAGGAATGGAACATTGGAGAGCTGCAAAGAAAGTATTAAGATATCTTCAAGGAACTCAAGATCATATGCTCACATACAACAAATCCGATCTTTTGGAGATAGTTGGATACTCAGATTCAGACTTTGCGGGATGTCCAGATAGTAGAAAATCAACATCAGGTTATATCTTTCTACTAGCTGGTGGTGCAGTCTCGTGGAAGAGTTCGAAGCAAAAGATGACAGCTGCTTCAACAATGGAGGCTGAGTTATTAGCATGTTATGATGCAGTTACACAGGCTATTTGGTTGAGGAACTTTATCGCAGGCCTACAGATCGTGGACACTATTTCAAGGCCCATAAAGTTATATTGTGATAATTTAGCAGCAGTTTCCTCAATAAAGAATAACAAGATGTCCAATGGAAATAAGCACATGGAGGTGAAATATCTTGTTATAAAAGAAAAATGTGATGACCATAAAGTTTCAGTTCAATACATCAATACTGTGCTTATGTTGGCAGATCCTTTGACCAAAGCAATAGCCCCGGGATTGCATAAGGAGCATGTCGGTCAAATGGGCCTTTTCTGTATAAATTAATTGATGTGTTATTGTGCACATTTCAAATGGCTGTAAATCACATTTTTTGTATTTTCTGCTTTAATGAATTCATATGGTTTATGCATACTATGGTAGCAGAAATTGTGACCAAAGAATGGATTTCATGAGAAGTTCATTCATAAGGGTTTGGTTATGATGGTTTAGTAATATAGTGATCATGGAAGGTTATACGTCAATCAAATAGGTGTTATTTCCGCCATGGTTCGTATTATTATTCTCAAAGTAATCAAACATAAAGTTTGCCCACAATTGATATCAGAATAGAAAGAATACGCGTATAAAGATTATAAAATTCAAGTGCTAAGGATATTTCACTTGTCAATATGGTCCAAGTGGGAGAATGTTGGGATCCCGTCAAGTTGTGGCCCACATTGACAAATGGCGTCAATATGGTCCAAGTGGGAGAATGTTGGATCCCGTTTTAATTAAACCCTGATCCCGTTTAATTAGAACCCACGTTTGACAAGTGTCCCTTGAATTTCGTAAATCCTGATAATCACAAGGGCATTAAGGTATTTTCACAGTAGTGAAGGGTTACCTTGATGGGGGGTGACTCTTCACGGGTGTAACCACCTGCAGCGTTTGGTCCCTGGAGAGGGCTATAAATAGCCTGTTAGACCCCTTCTCTAAAGCACGCATTAAGAGCTCTCTCTCCAGAAGATCTCTCGCTAATCTCTATTCAAATCTCGATTGATCACGGCTGCGCACGCATTTCAAAGCTTAATTCAAGATGGATTTAGCGAGTCAAGGTATGGTTTATGATTCATTAAGATTAATCATTCCGTCAGCAACTCGAATTGTTTCGCTTATCCTGGCTTCAACTTGGAAACTACGCTCCATTGCTCTCATGGCGTGGTTCTCGTATCTTCGAAAACTCACAAACTCCTTCCCTTCCTTCTCCCTCCCCCGCACTCTGAGATATCGAGACTCAAGCTCCGGCCAACTTCACGACGACAAGGTAGATTGGGGCATAATCTTGGAGGGCCTCTCGCAATGGCTCATCAAAGCCCAAATTCAGACGGTCCCTTACTCAAACCGCATCCACCTGATCATCCCGCCTCTCGAGTATGAGACGCGGCACGGCGAGCTTCTATTCAGGGAGGAAGTGAGCAAGTACATGACCATGAACGATATCCTCCCTCTGACGCACCCCACGGTTGTCAAGGTGCAGTCCATAGCAAAAAAGATTTTCGGCGTCCTGGATTCCGAGCTGGGGATAAACGGGGCGACTTCGACAGCGAAGGAGAGGGAGGTTTCCTTGCCCTCGCTTCACCAGTCCACGGAACACTTGGAAGGCATGGAATGGGAAGTTGTTGTAGCGAGGGAAGAACGTATCAACGCTTTCTACCATCCGGGTGGCAAGATCCTGGTCTTGACGGACCTCTCCGGCGAATTTGGAACCGATGCAGATATAGCAGCGGCCATTGCGCATGAGGTGTTGTCAGGCTTTCGATCGATCTTGTGTTAATTTGTTTGTACGTAGAATTCTTGCGTAAGCTGATGAACTCGCTTCTGTCTTCTGAAGGTTGGCCATGCTGTGGCAAGGCATGCTGCGGACGACTTCAACGATCTCCTGTTTGCAGAAGTGCAGAAGTGGCTGATGTTCTTGTGAAGCTGCCTCTGATCGATCGTCTGCTTGCGATACTGGCTGAAGTTCTTGCGAACGTGCCTCTGATCGGGACCCCACGATTACTTTATCCATTGGAATTACCCATCGGGGAACTCATCCTCAAGTGGTTCTCCCGCAGGTAAATCTTGTTTCTAGTAATGCAGCTGCTGCTGCTGCTGCCTTTTTTTTTTTTTAACGTGGCTCCTTTTGCCTCCCCCTTTACATCAAAAAACTGTTGAATAGAACAGTAATGTTTCTTTCATACTTGAGCTGTTCTTTTGCTTTAGAGCAGTGATTCGTACTTAATTTTTGTTTTCTTATGCCTTCACAGTATCACTTTATCTGCGAGCGTGTGTGCGCGTATGTTTTTATTTTTTATTTTTTAAATTATGCATGCCAGGGTGAAAACTGGGTGAACCATGGAACTTTGAATATTGCAATAACGTAGACCTTTTAAAATAATTAAGCCCAGTCCAGATGCAGTACATGAAATCTGTGAATAAATATGGTATAGGCGCTGATTGTCCATTCAATGGCCAGGATAAATCTAATCGTCACTTGATGCATGCACTTAACCTTGTCGGCTAACTAGGTGACATATTGTTTTCTCAAAAAACTAAGTGTCAAATTGTTAATTAACAAAAAATTTAAAAATGCTGTCGTGTAATGGGTAAAGGAAGTCCTACAAAAGCTAATCCACTAGGGATAACATGGATCTACATCATGAATTCTTTGGGTTCTTGAAAGGGTTTGAGCATGGAGTTGCACCTTTAATGAAAGGAAGTAATTAGGTATACCTACGCATCACAAGTTTTTTGAGAGAGATACCAACAAGTCTGACTCGGTTGTCTTTTTTCCCGGATAGAAGTAGCTAAGTTAGGTTATTCAAAGTAATTAAAACATACAGCCATCCCATGACATTATAGTATCATGCTAGTGCCCTTAAAGGAATTTTGGTCGCGTGAATAGATCATAGATGTGTATGAGCAATCACTATGGTGTAATATTGCTTCTATCAAAAATAGGAGGTTCTAGTTTCAAGTTATAGGTGATGTATCTTCAAATAAGTGAACCTGGATAATTTACGTTAAGTGAATCTGTAATAAACCAAGATCTTATCGGGAAAGGCTATGTACTAGATAGATCTTGGGTCCTTATATAGGGCTAAAGAACCCAAATAATATTTTTTGATGAGTCTTTTTAAGTGAGACTTTAAGTTTTTACAAATGGTATCTGAACGAACCTAACCGATAATGCATGTGGACTATGAAATACTGTAGCATATGCCTATTCAGGTTGACCACATACTGATCATAGTATCTATGGTTGCATTTATGGTACTTGTGATTGGATTTGAATAAATATGAACTCTTAGTATGAGAAAGATACTAAGGCTTAAACAGAGAATTATGTGAGAATTCATGAGAATGTATGTTTACTCTTACATCAACTATACACTTGATAGGTTTTGGATATGTATACAAGCCAAAAAATTCAAATAACATCTTTTGACTACTTTTTGAGATGAGGTCGAAAAAATTTTTAGTTTACACATATAATGTAAAGATGGAGTTTGTTCTTTAAAAAGTATATTTTGAGTTTGCGGCTTGGTGTTGATTTTTTTATTTATTTTTAGAGTATTTTTTTATAAAAAATACTGTCAAAGAAGTTATCACATTTAATAAGCATTAATAGTTGCATCGTTTCATCCACGTCAATATGAATATGACAGGACCATAAGTTTCTTTTTCTTTTCTTTACATTCTTTTGAAGTGTATATTGTGAGGCCAAAATAAAAATTTAGATAATATCTATTTTCTTGATTGTATTGCTTTTGATCTAGGCGGGAGAAAGAAGCTGATGATATTGGAATGTTGTTATGTGCTTCAGCTGGATATGACCCCTTTGACGTGCTGAAGGTTTTCCAGAATGACAGAGATTCACAAGATTATTTCTCTACACATCCATCAGGAGAGACAAGAGCAATGTCTTTATCTCGGCCCAAAATAATGAAGCAGGCTCTAGATAGATATGAGCTGCCCAAGAATTGCCAAACTCTTCCTTAATGAGAATAGGAAAATTTTATTTTCTTTTTCTAGCATATTTTTGTCATGGAGATGGAGGTTTCAAGGGGATGCAAATTGCCTAACCTAGATTTAGATTTTTGATGGGATACCTTGAGGCGTTCGATCCTTAGCTTTCAAATGAGAAAACATTAAATTCAGTCTTTATAATTTTTGGCCCAGTTGTAATTATGTTTTCCTCTTTTCTTGGAACAAAAACTATGGAATTTTTACATGTGCCGTTCATAGTTTCCAAATATGGACATATGTTTGTTGTGACTAAACAAAAGAATATTTAATTAGCTAAACATAACCATCATGACAAAATGGACTATCATGATTAGCTTATAAGCTAAATAGTATTCTTATTGTTTTAGCTTTACAGCAACTAGCATCCTTGTCTTTGAAATTTGGACTCAAAGGCTTATTCTTATCCATATCCACTTCTGTCTCAAGAAAGAAAGGAACTTGTTAAAATTTTTTATTTAAGAATAAAAGAGGAAAAAGGAAGAAGAAGTAGATTGAAGGAAAATGTGTGTTTTCTTTCTCTATCTTTTATTTCCACTATGTGTTGTGTTTGAGTCGCCACCTTAAGTGACTATATTTTTATTTTACCATAGTTGTATAAGAATGTATCCAGCAATTGAAACAAAATAATAAATACAAATTTTTAAGTATTCACACTCTTTCTAATGGAAGTAGAGATGAAATTTTGTCATCCTTTGCAATTCCTACATACATGGCACACTCTCTTTCTCTCCTCGATTTTATTACACTCATAAATTCTAACAAATGGGATAGAAAAACATCGGCTAGGTCTTTGAACCACCATGACCGACAATACAATAAGATGAATATACTGTATAAATCAATTTACGACATGTTCAGTTTGGGGGGGATGGACTATGGAATAGGAATGGTAATGAGTGACTCCTATTCCAGCTGTTTGGTTGGAGGGAGTCACATTCCCATTCTGATTCCAAAGAGAAAAGAAAATATCTCAATCCCCCAAAATCCAATTTCTACTCTTTTCTAGTATTCAAATCTCATTTGGATTCCGGTCATTAACCAAATATGTTGGCAGATATGGCCATTCTGAATTCCATTCTACTCCATTTCAATTCTGATTTTGATTTCAGTCGTGAACCAAATGCGCTCTTATTTTATTGTGTTTGAACCATGCTTTTCTTATATTGAAAAGCTAATTTTATAAACTAAGGATGTCTAGGAATAGGCTCAAGCCCAAAAACTGGGCTCCAGCCTACGAATAGGCCCGAAGGCTGGTTCAGGCTCGAAATATCAGCCTGCAAGTTAAAATGGCCCACTCTCGGGTTTATTTCAGCCCAGCATGGCTTGAATCCTTTATAACATATAATGTATTCTTATGCTTCAGGAATTCAATTTTGGTAACCAAAAAAAATATTAGTAGCTCAATCAGCAGTAAACACAAGTTTATGGGCCTTACCAATCCCTTTCAAATATTTAATCTTTAGAAGTATCTTTTTGTATTTTTGAAACTAAAAGAAAATGTCTAGAAAGCCTGTGGCCTGGCTAGAAGCCCAAAGCCCAAATAAATATTAGGCTCAGGCCTAAGAAGTAGGCTTAAAGGTTGGGCTAGCCCAGCCAGTCTTAAGCTTCACTTATTGTCTATTACATGTTTGGTAGGGATCGGCCCAAACCCAGCTTGGTTGGCCCATTAAGCAAATCTATTTGGAACCTAAATAATGGAAGTTTGACATATGATCCGGCTTACCATATTTTAGATCTCATTCCTGGACTCTATCCAACCCTATCCGTCATGGCAAAAATAATTTCCATCAAGTTTGGTGATCTTTTTAGCACCATTGTTTTTCTTAAATCAATAAATTCACAACCAGAATATTGATACTGAAGAATTCCAGATTTTTTTAACCTCTAAAGGTTGTTTTCAAAAATCTCAATGAGATAATTTTAAGCTATTTGATATATTTTACAATAATGGACAAAGAAAAGTGAGGATGATAGTGTTATTTTGATGATTAACAAGCAATTATCTAGAGCATGCTATAAGTTAAATTGATACTTCATTTATAAGTTCATTACTCTCAGTATATTTGTTTAATTGAAAATGGATAAATGGCCTTGTTCATTTGGATGAATCTAACCTTGAGAATGCAGCAAAGTGTGGTTTGAGTCGACCCATAGGTTGATTGGGTCGACCCCGGCACATCAAGAAGTCATCTGGCACACTCCTGCAAAAATGGCACAAATGAACAGTGAGTTGGGTCGACCCAAGGTAAGCATGAGTCGACCCAACCTCCAAAGAACCTCAAAACACAACAGAAGAATGCTCTCTGGATTTACTGAGAGGGTCGACCCACACAGTGGTTGAGTCGACCCAATCTTGCGTCGACCCAAACCCTGAGAGGGTCGACCCAAAGGCAAGACAGAAAGACAGACAGAAAATGGTTCTCTGGAATTACTGAGAGGGTCGACCCAAGAAGAAGTTATCGACCCAAGTGAACTTTGAGTCGACCCAAAGAATGGTTGGGTCGACCCATGGGAAGGAAGGCTGAAATTGAGGTTTCTGTGGTTTCTGAGAGGGTCGACCCAAGGAATGTTTGAGTCGACCCAAGTGAAGGTTGGGTCGACCCAAGGACAGGTTGAGCCGACCCAAACACGGGCTGAACATAACGGCTAGTTGGGCAGAAATGCTTTTTGGACTCCCAACGGCTATAAACGGCTAGTTTCTTCAATCCAACGGTCAGAAAGGACTATTTGGAGGTTGGAGAAGTATTTAAGAGGGAGTATTCATCAGAGGAAGCAAGCTTTTGGGAAAATACATCAAGTGCATTCAAGAGAGAACCCTAGCAAGGGAAGCTTCATCCAAGTGCTTCATTCAAGAGTCAAAAGAAAGGGGTTGAGCAGATTCAAAGAGTCATCAAGAGCTCCATCCTCCCTTGAAGAGTGAAGCATCCTTGACAAAGAAGAGCAAAGCGACTTCAAAGCGATAAATACTTTCTAACTCTTCTTTGTAGTTCATATTGTTTCATATGCTCATTTAGGAGTTTGAATCTTTCCTTTTGTTATTAAACACTTTGTAAAGGTTCGTTGGTGAGCCCGCAAAACCAACAAAGGTTTTTGGTGAACCCGGAAAACCAAAGTGTATAGGTTCGTTGGTGAGCCCGCAAAACCAACAAAGGTTTTTGGTGAACCCGGAAAACCAAGTGTATAGGTTCGTTGGTGAGCCCGCAAAACCAACAAAGGTTTTTGGTGAACCCGGAAAACCAAGTGTATAGGTTCGTTGGTGAGCCCGTAAAACCAACAAAGGTTTTTGGATTGTGAGCCCGGAAAACAATCCAACTGTAATCCGCGGGATTATAGTGAATTCCCAAGGGGACGCTTGGGGAGTGGACGTAGGTACTAAGGAGAGCACCGAACCACTATATATTGTTGTGTTTGTGTTGTGCTTGTGCTTACGTTTATTCTTGCATCATCTTCTATCTTTGCACTAGTTTAAATCATTCAAATAGTTTAAGGAAGCATCCACCGCACTTAATTAAGAAAACGTTTAAAGCACCAAAATTTAGAAGAAACCAATTCACCCCCCCCCCCCTCTTGGCTTGTCACCTTGGGCAACAAGTGGTATCAGAGCAAGGTGCTCTAATAGTACTCATTGATCTCACAATCAAGAGTTAAAGATCATGACAACCCAAGTGGGATATTCTATGAGTGAGGGACAATTAATTGATAGACCTCCACTATTTGATGGTATAAACTACACATATTGGAAAGCACGCATGCGCATTTTCATTCAAGCACATGACTACGATTTATGGAGTATCATAGTCAATGGGCTACACACAAACACTAATCATGATAAAGAAAGGGCTCAGCAAAATGCAAAAGCCATGAATATTCTATATTGTGCATTGGATGATAGTGAACTTAATAGCATATCTTTTTGCATAACTGCTAAGGAAATATGGAATATGCTTGAAGTTAAATATGAATGCACTAACGTTCTAGTGAATTTGAAACTAGTTCCGAAGAAGAAGAGCATCAAACTGAAACTGAAAATCTATGCTTTGGAGCACATGAAGATGAGGTATGTACTCGAACACAAAGTGATTTCTCATTCAAAAATCAAGTACATACTGAAGCTCAATCTGATTTTACATTTGATGAACTTCATGATGCTTTTTCTGATTTATACTTAGAATATAAGAAGCTTAGTTTAAAGAATAAAAAGCTAAATCAGAAAAATCTATCTCTTGCTGAAAGCTATAATATAACTCAGAAAAATAATAAATTACTTTCAGAAGACAATGAAAGGCTAACTAAAGAAGTTAACAAATTTAAGCCTATAGTTGAAAAATTTACTATCAGCTCTGAAAAACTGAACTTAATGATAAATAATCAAAGAGCTGAATTTGAAAAGGCTGGATTAGGATATCAATCTTGGTACACACAAAAATCCCTTAATGATATATGTGTTAAATCCTCCACTATCTATCCTAAAACGGATTCTAATTTATCTAATGAACCTAATGAACAAAAACAGAAAATTAAAAATCCATCATCCACTTATATTAAATCAATGTTTGTTAAATTTAATAAGAGTATGCAGAAATACATTCCTTATAATCCTAAATTCTGCAAGCCTATGGACAAAATAGCCATTAAGAAAATATGGGTTCCAAAAGGAACAATAATAGCTAACCTACAAGGACCCAAAAGAGCTTGGGTTCCTAAGTTGAAAATCTAAATATTTTCTGTAGGTGTGTCTAGCACTCAAGGCTCCAACAAAAGATGCTAATTTAGAAATTGGGTGCTCTAGACATATATTAAAGAATGAAACTTAAAATATACTTTAGAAAAATAATTGAAATGAAAAGAATAATGAAATTAGTAATCCTTGCATCTCATCATTCTCTTTGCCTTAGTATCTAATTAAAACATAAATTAGAGGTATTAATCAATTTTGTGATATAGGTAATATTTTTAAAAATATAATCAAATCACTTCATTTTATAGTATGCCTTACTTACTGCTGGATAAGTTGCTAAATGATTAATCAATTTATTAAGAATAACTCTATGAATTCTCTATCTACTTGATTAAGAGTTTTTATCAATGGTATTATCTTATTGATCATAGACATGAGAATGTATACTTGGTATGCCTTTAAATATATGCACTATGAATACCAAGATTAAAGAAACCACTTTTGGCATATAAAATCAACTCATACTAGTATGGACTTAATCTCAAAAGACCTTGTCATTGGTTCACTTAGATTAATTTTTGCAAGGTCAAAGTTTGCTATGTATGTCATCTAGAAAAATAAACTAGAATCATTTCTAAATTTGAAAATATTGTTTCCACCTTTTCGCCGTTGGAAATTCTCCATAAGAACTTATTTGGATCTCTAGGATTGTGAACCTAGGAAATAAGCTCTCTAATTTTGTAATTATGGATGATTTCTCAAAGCTAATGTTGGTTTTATTCTTGGCACTTAAATTGAAATATTTTCTGCTTTGGCACAAACTTACAAAAGGTTTCAAATGAAAAAGGTTTGCAAATTATGAAAATAAAATTGTATCATGGCATAGTTTTGAAACCTGTTACGGGGGAACTCAGCCACCATGCCCCACGTGACCGACACGCGCGCCCAAGAAGACTACAGCTGCCCCTTGATCCAGTAACCCGACCCCGAGTCGGATATCTCCGGCTTCGCAGCCCGACCCCGAGTCAGCTGCCCCTTGATCCAGCAATCCGACCCCGAGTCGGATATCTCCGGCTTCGCAGCCCGACCCCGAGTCGGCTGCCCCTTGATCCAGCAATCCGACCCCGAGTCGGATATCTCCGGCTTCGCAGCCCGACCCCGAGTCGGCTGCCCCTTGATCCAGCAATCCGATCCCGAGTCGGCAACCTCTCGACAACGACAGGCTGTTCCCCTGAAGCACGCCACGACCCTCTGTCCCTGCAACGGTCGTATCCGGCGCTGCTCCACGATCTCCTGTAACAGCCGTACAAGGCGGAGCTCCACTACACCCTGTCACGGCCGTACCCAGCGCTGCCCCACGACGCCCTGTAACGGCCATGTCAGTGGCAACTCCATCGTGCCACACGATGACCAACCCCCCCGAAGGACCCCCCAGCCTGGTATATATGCTGCGGGGGGGAGAAGGGGGGAGGTGAGCAAGAACTTCCAGAGCATTCTCCTACTACTTGCAATTATCTCTCCTTCTCCTCCAATCTCCTCTGACTTGATCGTCGGAGGGCCCCTACTACCCCAGTGGTGGTGCGAGGCTTGCTTGCAGGTTTCCCGGTGGAAGGTGGAGCACAATCAACATCAACCAAGGCAGCTCAGACGGAATCCCGTTCACACCGCTGTGCCAATCGTTCTCGGTTTGGACCACCAGCAACAGTTGGCGCTAGAAGGAGGGCACCGAATCTTAGAGCGATCGTAATGGCACGGCGAGGTGGTCGTGGAGCTTCCAATGCCTCCGGTCGCGGGGCCTCTCGCGCCTCCGGCCGGGAGGCCGCTGCATCTCCAACACATTCTCAGCAACACTCCACCGTTCCACCCCCGATTCAGATGGTCGAAGCCGCTCAGTTCGACCAGTTAGCCCAGCAGGTCCGCACCCTCGCGGAGGCGGTGCAGAACCTGCAGGGTGTGATGTCTCGGGCGCCGCAGCAGGCCCAGGAGCCGCTGCTCCCTGAGCGCTCACCTGTCCTCCTTAACCCGCGCTCCTTCCTCTCCCATGGGGAGGAGCGCCGGCGCGAGGAAGATTCTCGAGCACGGTCCATTCTGCCGGGACCGTCCCATCGAAGCTGCGCGGGGTACGAGAGGCGGGCCCGGGCGCGTTCCTAGACCCCCCAGTCCTCAAGGAACCCGCGCTCCAGTCGGTCCCCCTCTCGGTGCTCCTTGTCTCCCACCCATCGGTCGCGCTCCTTGGACCGGCGGGTGGACGATCTCCACCGACAACTCCAGGTCCTGAAGGGCCACTCTAAAGATCCCTTCGCCGACTTGGAGATCTCCTCCCAACCGGCGCTTGCCTCGAGGATCCTGCGGACCCCGAATCCGCCGGGGTTTAAAATGCCGGCGATCGAGCCCTATGACGGGGCGGCGGACCCGCGGGATCACGTCCAGAGTTTCAGGACTCTTATGCTCCTCCACGGAGCATCAGGTCCTCTCCTCTGCAAGGCTTTCCCGGCGACCCTCCGTGGCCCGGCAAGGGCGTGGTTCGCCGGCTTGGAGGCTAACTCGATCCAATCCTTCGATCAGTTTACCCGCCTCTTCATCACCCATTTCGCCGTCAGTAGCCGGCGGCGACTGGTCTCCGACTCCCTCTTTGATGTCCGGCAAAACGAGGGAGAAAGCTTGCGGGATTATCTTACCCGCTTCAACAAGGCTATGTTGGAAGTTCGGAACCTGAGCCAGGAGGTGGCTCTTTCAGCCCTGAAGCGTGGCTTCCGAAAGGGCAGACTCACCTTCTCCCTGGACAAACGCCTGCCGCGGAGCTTCCCGGAGCTGTTGTCCCGGGCGAACCAGTATGCGGACGCCGAGGAGGCGGCCGCCCACCGGAGCAAGGAGGCCGCCGAGATCCCTCCAAAGCTCGGGAAAAAAGGCGAAAAGAGGCACGCCAGGGGAGGAGCCCGACGCCTCAACGTCGGCGCAGAAGCCCGTCGCCGGCGAGGAACCACGGCGCCCTACGCCCTCGTTCTCCGCCCCGACGTTTCAACCGGTACACTCCTCTCCTGACTCCCCGGGCCCAGATCCTCATGGAAATCAAGGGGCGAGAGGACCTCCCGGTCCCGAGACAGATGAAGAAGATCCCTGGGAGGAGGCCCTCTCGGGCGTACTGTGAGTACCACCGGGACCACGGCCACGACACCGAAGACTGCTTCCAGCTTCGGGACGAGATCGAGGCTCTCATCCGCCGAGGGCGTCTCGGTCGATACGTGAACGACCGACGTCCCCCCGCAGACTCGCGTCCGGCCGACCCGGCCCCTCCGGAGCCTCGGGAGCAGAATCGACCCGTCGCGGGCGTGATCCATACTATCACTGGGGGCTGCCCCCGGCCCGAGAGGAACGCGGGGGGCTCGACTGAAGCATCAAGGACAGCCGTCGCAAAGAGGCAGAGGGTCGGTAATGTAATCACTTTTTGTGATGAAGATGTAAAGGGGGTTCAGACCCCCCACGACGACGCCATGATGATCTCCCTCACTATGGCAAACTATGATGTAAGGCGTGTTCTTGTGGATAGTGGAAGCTCAGCTGATATTTTGTTTTACGAGGCCTTCCAAAAGATGAGCTTGTCCAGACAATTGTTGCACAAAACATCCACCCCCCTCATAGGATTCACTGGAGACGCTGTCTCGGCCGAAGGTGTCGTTGAGCTGCCTGTGACTGCGGGCGTTGCACCCGCAGAAGCCACGGGGCGGCTCGGATTCTTGGTCGTCCGTGTTCCCTCGGCCTACAACGCTATCCTCGGACGACCCGGACTGAACGCCCTTCGCGCGGTGGTCTCAACGTACCACTTGCTCATGCGGTTCCCCACGGCGGCCGGGATTGGAGAGGTCCGAGGTGACCAACCGACCGCAAGGCAATGTTTCTTAGCAACTCTCAAAGGGAAGAAGCCCGTAGAAGCCTTAAGCGTCGAGTCCCTCGACGCCAGAGACGAGGTGGCCTTGCGGCACGGGGAGCCGGCCGAAGGTGTGATCGAAGTTCCCCTCGAGGAAGGTCGCCCGGACCGGACGGTCCGGGTCGGCACCAATCTCGACCCGGGAGCTCGGGCTCGGTTGGTGGAATTCCTCCGAGCCAACGCCGATGTATTTGCCTGGTCGGCGGCCGATGTACCTGGGATCGACCCGGAGGTCATTTCTCACGCCCTCAACGTCGACCCAACCCACCGACCAGTAAAGCAGAAGAAGAGACACTGTGCCCCGGATCGGATCCGAGTGGTCGACCAGGAGGTAGACAAGCTCTTGGAGGCAGGATTCATAAGGGAGGTCAGCTACCCCGAATGGCTGGCAAATGTCGTACTTGTCCGGAAGGCGAGCGGAAAGTGGAGGATGTGCGTCGACTACACCGACCTGAACAAGGCATGCCCCAAGGATAGCTTTCCGCTTCCGCGGATAGACCAACTGGTCGACGCGACTTCCGGATATCAGCTGCTGTCTTTCATGGACGCCTTCTCCGGCTACAACCAGATAATGATGGCTCCACAGGACGAGGAGAAAACTGCCTTTATAACAGACCGGGGGCTGTACTGTTACAAGGTAATGCCCTTCGGTCTGAAGAATGCTGGCGCCACTTACCAGCGCCTCGTCAACAAAATCTTCAAAGGGCAAATCGGCCGGAACATGGAGGTGTACGTGGACGATATGCTGGTGAAGAGCCGCCATGCAGACCAGCACATCGCGGATCTGGAGGAGACTTTTGCCACCCTGCGGAAGTTTCGCATGAAGCTGAACCCAGCGAAGTGCGCCTTTGGCGCTTCGGCCGGGAGGTTCCTCGGTTTCATTGTCAACCAGCGGGGGATCGAAGCCAACCCTGACAAAATCAAGGCCATCCAAGATATGTCCCCTCCGACCAAAGTGAAGGAGGTTCAGGAGCTCGCTGGGAGGGTCGCCGCGCTCGGACGATTTGTGGCAAAGTCGGCCGAACGCTGCCAACCTTTCTTCAAGGTGTTAAAACGCCCGAAAGACTTCCTCTGGACGACCGAATGTCAAGCAGCATTCGACCAGCTCAAGGAATACTTGGCGTCTCCTCCCCTGCTGTCCAAGCCGCAAGAAGGGGAGATGCTCTACCTTTATCTGGCGGTCTCCCCAACCGCAGTCAGTGCGGTACTGGTTCGGGAAGAGGCAAAGTTCCAGAAGCCTGTGTACTACATCAGCCGGGTCTTACGGGATGCCGAGACGCGGTATACGAAGGCTGAAAAGATCGCCTTCGCGCTGCTGACCGCGACCAGGAGGCTTCGCCCCTATTTCCAGGCCCATTCTGTCACCCTCTTGACCGATCAACCGCTGCGGCAGATCCTCAGCAATCCTGAGAATGCAGGACGGCTGGTGAAGTGGGCAGTAGAACTTGGTGAGTTCGACATCCGCTACCAGCCCCGACCCGCTATCAAGGCCCAGGCGCTCGCGGATTTCCTCGCTGAGTGCACGGTGCAGGAGGCGGAACCTAGGTCGCCGGAAACACCTAGCCTCGACCTCCCGATTTGGACGCTTCACACCGATGGGTCGTCGAACCCCGAAGGTGGAGGGGCCGGGCTGGTCCTCACCAGCCCTGATGGAGTGATAGCCGAGTATGCCTTGAGGTTCGGATTTCCAGTGACCAACAACGAGGCGGAGTATGAGGCCCTAGTCACGGGACTCAAACTCACCAAGGAGCTCGGCATCCGGCGCCTGAAGGTCTTCACCGACTCCCAGCTGGTGGTCGGGCAGGTCCGTGGGGAGTTCGAAGCCCGGAACCCGACCATGCAGAATTACGTCCGGGAAGGTGCAAGCACTCATTCCCGACCTCGGCAGTGTCGACATCCAGCAGGTCCCAAGAAGTGAAAATGCCAGGGCCGACAGGCTGTCCCGCTTAGTGAGCGCAGACGCGCACAACTTGTCGAGGGCGATCTACCTGGAGACCCTGGATGCCCCGAGCATCGGCGAGGCTGGAGCGGTGATGGCGATTGACCTGGAGCCGTCTTGGATGGACCCGCTTGTCGCCTACCTCGCCGAAGGGATCCTCCCTCAAGACGAAGATCAAGCTCGGCGACTTGTTATGAAGTCCGCCCACTACGTACTCAACGAAGGGAGGCTATATCGGACCTCGTTCACCGCCCCCCTCTTAAAGTGCCTCCGCCCCTCGGAAGCGGCCTACGTCCTCGGCGAAGTCCACGAAGGCGTTTGCGGATCCCACTTGGGGGCTAGGTCCTTGGCGCACAAGATCATGAGGCAAGGCTATTATTGGCCTACCTTGTTGGAGGACTCAAAGGATCATGTACGGAAATGCGACGCCTGCCAGCGCCACGCCAACGTCCAGAGAGTCCCTTCTGTCCCCTTGGCACCAATCACTGCACCCTGGCCCTTCGCCCAGTGGGGAATGGATATCCTCGGACCGTTCTCCGTCGCTTCAGCTCAGCGGAAATTTTTGATTGTTGCAATCGACTACTTCACCAAGTGGGTGGAGGCAGAGCCGCTGGCCACTATCACGGAGGTGCAAGTCCGGAAGTTCGTGAAGAAGAACATCATTGTCCGATTTGGGGTACCTCGGGTCCTCATCTCGGATAATGGGCGACAGTTCGACAACAAGCATTTCCGTGACTTCTGCGAGGAGTTCGGGATCGAGCATCGGTTCACATCTGTGTCGCATCCCCAAACCAACGGCGAGGCCGAGGTCACAAATCGGACAATCCTCCAAGGAATCAAAGCGCGAATCGGTCGGACGGGGCAAGCTTGGGTCGAAGAACTCGAGAATGTCCTTTGGGCGTATCGGACCACGCATCGGACCCCTACCGGGGAGATGCCTTTCAGCCTAACCTATGGCACGGAAGCCGTTGTCCCCGTGGAGCTCGGACTCCCCTCACCTCGGGTGGCCGCGCACCGACCCGAGGCCAATTCGGAACAACTCCGAGGGAACCTGGATCTCTTGGAAGAAGCGAGGGAAATGGCGCAGGTTCGGATGGCGATGTATCAGCGGAGGGTGGCCCGATATTACAACTCCAAGGTCCGACCGAAGCTTTTCAGAATCGGAGATCTGGTGCTAAGGCGAGCTAAAGCATCTCGACCTGCGGAAGGTGGGAAGCTAGCGCCAAATTGGGAAGGCCTATATAAGGTTCGCTGGGTAAACCGACCTGGCTCCTACCAGTTGGAGGCCCAAGATGGTCGAGAAATTCTAAGGAGCTGGAATTCCGCTAACCTGCGGATGTATTACCAGTAGAACGACGATGCCAGAAAGACAGTTCAAAAATGTATAACACTTTGCATTTCAATAATTTCTGGTTACAACGGCGTGCTCGTGTGATTACAAGGAATTCCCAGAGGAGAATTAGGGTGTAAAGAAAGTAAAGAAGAGGTGGAGACTCCGAGGAGCTGAAGATCTGGGATCCCGAAACCTCCATCTGAAGCGGTTGCAATCCCGTCGGAAGTGGGTGCTTCCAACCGGAGGCGCCATCGGCGTCTCACGAAAGAGACGAAGAGCCGGCGTGGATGAAGAAGAAGTGGGCGAAGGAGAAGTCCACACTGCCTCCAACCGGAGGCGCCATCCACGCCCCACGAAGAGGATGAGGAGCCGCCGCAGACGAAGCTCCCGCTGCCTCCAGGGGAACGCCACCTCCAAGGGATATTCCGGTCCTCCCCAGTGTTAGGGGAGAGAAGGAATACAAGGGGGAAGAGCATATGGAGGCGCGGTCCCGGATCAAGCACCTGGTGCGGAGCTCAATCGGGAGGCCGAACTTCAAGGAGGGGAGACGTGATCCCGGATGAAACGCCTAGAGCGGAGTTCCGCCGGGGAGAACCTCCTTGTTGATCCCAGATGAAATGGCTAGTTGGCGGAAGTCGCGAAGGGCGCGCCTCCCGTTCCTTCGGCAGGGGTCTCTCAACCATGCGCCGGAGAGGAGGCCCACGATCCATAGCAACCTGAACAACTCCGGCTTGGCAGGCTCTATCGCACCTGCACCTATATTTATAGCCAAACTGCGGCCCCCCGGTCGTTCCGATACGGGTGGCTCCAATAAATGCGGGCGCATTGAATCCGGAGCCGATCCGGCTCTCAAGGCGTATCTTCCCGCGATTTCCTAAGCGTCATTCTCCTTAATCGCATTTTTTGTGCAGGACACTCCGGGTGGCCTGTACCCCTAGGTCCACGTATCTCCGCTCGCGCCCCAAGCCGCATCCGCCTCGAAGAACGCGCGTATCGCGGCCGCTTAACTGACACTCCTCACAAGCAGCAACTGGCGATCCGATTTCCCAGGTAACCCCTTAATTAGCACTTAATGCCCATCTGGTGTTCCCCAGGCGACGCTTGGAGAGGAGGAGAAATACAATCGCAGCTGGCCATGGAAAAATCCCGTCGGGCGGCGAGCGACAGGCGCACGACCAGCGAGCGGAATTTTCCGAGGCTCGGCCCTTGGATGCCAGGCTAACCCGATGATCATCCCGGGAGCAGACTAGCCTGAAGCCCCGACCGGTCGCCTCGGCTTGCGCCAGCCTTGGCCGACCAACGAGCGGAATTTCCCGAGGCTTGGCCCTTGGATGCCAGGCTAACCCGATGATCATCCCGGGAGCAGACTAGCCTGAAGCCCCGACCGGTCGCCTCGGCTTGCGCCAGCCTTGGCCGACCAACGAGCGGAATTTCCCGAGGCTCGGCCCTTGGATGCCAGGCTAACCCGATGATCATCCCGGGAGCAGACTAGCCTGAAGCCCCGACCGGTCGCCTCGGCTTGCGCCAGCCTTGGCCGACCAACGAGCGGAATTTCCCGAGGCTCGGCCCTTGGATGCCAGGCTAACCCGATGATCATCCCGGGAGCAGACTAGCCTGAAGCCCCGACCGGTCGCCTCGGCTTGCGCCAGCCTTGGCCGACCAACGAGCGGAATTTCCCGAGGCTCGGCCCTTGGATGCCAGGTTAACCCGATGATCATCCCGGGAGCAGACTAGCCTGAAGCCCCGACCGGTCGCCTCGGCTTGCGCCAGCCTTGGCCGACCAACGAGCGGAATTTCCCGAGGCTCGGCCCTTGGATGCCAGGCTAAACCGATGATCATCCCGGGAGCAGACTAGCCTGAAGCCCCGACCGGTCGCCTCGGCTTGCGCCAGCCTTGGCCGACCAACGAGCGGAATTTTCCGAGGCTCGGCCCTTGGATGCCAGGCTAACCCGATGATCATCCCGGGAGCAGACTAGCCTGAAGCCACGACCGGTCGCCTCGGCTTGCGCCAGCCTCGGCCGACCAACGAGCGGAATTTCCTGAAGGCCTAACCCTCGGATGCCTGGCTTAGCGCCGGAAGAATTTCCTGAGGCCTAACCCTCGGATGCCTGGCTTAGCGCCGGAAGAATTTCCTGAGGCCTAACCCTCGGATGCCTGGCTTAGCGCCGGAAGAATTTCCTGAGGCCTAACCCTCGGATGCCTGGCTTAGCGCCGGAAGAATTTCCTGAGGCCTAACCCTCGGATGCCTGGCCTAGCGCCGGAAGAATTTCAAGAGTCGGGAGTCAGCGAGACGCTACCAAGAGTTAAAAAGAAGGACGAAAGTGAAATGAGGAAACTCTATTTGCATTAACTTTCATTGTTTCAGGGCTGAGACCCATACATCTTGACAAAACGCCAACACACAAAGAAAAGAACAAAATACAGAAGGTCAGCTTGGAGGAACCCCCGGGTCGAGAACGTCGGGCACGTCCGTAGGGGGTAGGGAGACGGTTGGAGAAGCAGCAGGCAATGGCGCCGGAGGGGAGTCGAGAAGGGAGATCCCACTCAGGTCAATTTCGGGGTACTTAGCCGACACCCTTGCTAGGCCTTCCTCGAAGCCTAAGACAAAGGAGTCGGACCCCGCGTCCGACATATCACGGACGAACTCGTCGGACTGACGATAGGCTTGTACCGCCTCCGACATATCACGGGTGAACTCGGCGGACTGACGATAAGCCTGTACCGCCTGACGCCCGATCTCCGCACTCTTTTCGGCCAGCGTCGCTTCTGCTCGCTCCATAATCTGAGCTTTTGCCTCCAAGACCTTCGCCACAATCCGGTCATCCGCCTCGGAGGAGACCCTCAACAGATCAGCCTGGGCCTCCTTGTGCTTCGCCTCGGCAGCGATGCGAGCAGCCTCAGCCTCCTCCAGGCGCGAATGAAGCTCCTGGTCGCTCGCACGGGACTTCTCCAAAGCCGACTCCAATTCGCCCAGCTTGGCTTCAAGAGACCGGGTCCGGTTGCGGGCGTTGTCGGCTGACCGCTTGGCCTTCTCCCACCTCTCCCGGTAGTCGGCAGCCTTCCGGGACTGCTTCTCGGCCCGCTCCTCCGCCTTCTTGATCTCGCCCTCGAGACCTGAGGCAACCTTGAGTTGCTCCCGAGCCTCCAACAGTTGCTTCTCGAGGGTGGCGAAGCCGAGTGCCCGCTCTTCGGCTACCTGGAGCCTCGTCTCGAGGTCCCTGGTCGTCCTCCCCGCCGCAGCCTGACCTCCCTCTTCTGTTGCCTTCAGTTGGCTCTCGGCCCTCGCCAGAAGCCTCGCCTGTTCCTCGTAGCACTCCTCCAGGCGGATCATGTACTGGGCGAGCTAAGAGATAGGAAAACCGAGGGCGTCAGGCGGGGATCAACAGAGCCTATAAATGATGAAAGCGACCAAAAGAATACTCACCGACATGAGACAGACGCAGCTGGCAGCCCCAACGTCAGGGACCCTCATCTCCCGGACCTGCCTGCGGTCCTTCTCCAGCAGTACCGTCTCGATGAGGTTTCGGGCGCCGGCGAAAGTGAAGGCCGACCCCGACTTCTCCCCGGAGTCGGACGGTGGTTCCGCAGCCTTACCCTTACCCATCGCCTGGGGAAGAGTCATGCTGACCACGCTCGGGGCGGGGGTCGCCCCTGGAATTGACAGGGTCCTGCTCGGCCGGGGCCTCGGCGCGTCCCTCCTCGTATCATCCGGAGCCGACCGAGTCGAAGGCTGGGCTGGAGACTGATCACGTCCGACCCGTCCATCTTGGGCTCGCCCGGGTGATGCCTCCGGAGAAACGATAGTCTCGGCATCGGAGGGCTGATACAACGTCAACTCCCGGTCCGCGCCCGCGGCGTCCCCCTGATCGGTGGGTCCGGACCCGTCTGTCGGCGTCGGAGTCGCCTGCCGGCGGGACTTCTTCGCCGGTGGAGCCCCGCTCGGAGGAGCTCGTTTCTTCCTCCGGACTGCTTCCAGTAGGGACGTCCTACCAACAGCCGTTGCCTTGTCCGACCGCATGACGTCGTCGATCTCTGCAAAAAGGACGAGGTGGTCGGAGGTTGAGAAACTGAAGGAAAGAACGAAACGAAAGAGGAGAAAAGAGCTAAAAAAGAAATGGTGGCGGGCTCACGGTCAGCGGGGACCGAGCTCAGACCGACGTTCACCAAGGTATCCTCGGAAATAAGGCGACACACCGGGGGGAGCCGACCCTTGGCAACCAACTCCTTCAAGACGGCGACGCCGTCGGATTCCTCCCTCGACAACCTCGATAGGCCAATCGGGGACTTCATCGGCGTCTCCCAGGTTGCCCTGATTCCCCAAGAGGGATCTGCATCAACGAAAAAGAAGCGCTCCTTCCAGCCGTGAATGGAGGTGGGAGCCTCCTTGACGAGGCCGCACCCTCGCCGCGCCGTAAAGCACCACCACCCTTTATCCTGGGGGTGGCCACTCAGGCCGTAGCATTCCCAAAAGACATTCAGGGTGGCGGGAACCTCGTGCATGCGGCAGAGAACCTGAAAGGCTGTCAGGGCGCGCCATGAGTTCGGCACCAGCTGCGTCGGCGCCACTCTTAAACCCCGAAGCACCTGAACGACTAAGTCCGAGGGGGGAAAGCGGAACCCGGCCTGAAGAATGCCCTCATTGATGGCAACCTTCCCTGGAGGAGGATGGGACATCCTCTCCTCAGGCCCCGGGAGTGTAACATTGCAGGCCTCGAGAAGGTGGTATCGAGCCATGAACCTATCTAGGTCTTCGGCGGCCAACTCCGACTTAATGCGGTCTGCTCTCACTTCGCCCATCCCTAATGGCCAGTGAATCTACGGTCAGGACAGGGTCGAAAAGGGGGAAAAGACCGGAACGACTGGAGTACACTAATACAAAAGGAGAGTATGGAGAGCCCTAAATTAAAGAATGGAGCAACTCACCGGAAGAGAAGGAAGAACAGCTCCGAGAGCGTCAAAGGAGGAGCAAGCGAACAGTCCGACGGCGATGACGGCAGCGCAAAGGAGAAACTCGAAGATGTCTGTAAGGAGAAAGGCGGACGGAGGAGGACCCCCGGTTAAATAGGCGGAAAGGTGGGTGACGCCCCGGTAACGCCAGAGGACGCCTGGCTGCCGAAGGGTCGCTCGCGCCCCAAAGGCGAATCGACGCCATTAAGGAAGGATGTCCGCCGAAATCCTCAGACTGCCAGGTCAGCAACAACCGCCATACGCCATAAAGAAGACGGGGAGCTCGAAGCGCGCGCGCCTCTCCGAGGGATGGCGGCAATCTCGAAGCATCACTTCCTTCACCCGTTTCCCTCCTGGTTCCAGGCTCGGAAGTGGGGGGCTACTGTTACGGGGGAACTCAGCCACCATGCCCCACGTGACCGACACGCGCGCCCAAGAAGACTACAGCTGCCCCTTGATCCAGTAACCCGACCCCGAGTCGGATATCTCCGGCTTCGCAGCCCGACCCCGAGTCGGCTGCCCCTTGATCCAGCAATCCGACCCCGAGTCGGATATCTCCGGCTTCGCAGCCCGACCCCGAGTCGGCTGCCCCTTGATCCAGCAATCCGACCCCGAGTCGGATATCTCCGGCTTCGCAGCCCGACCCCGAGTCGGCTGCCCCTTGATCCAGCAATCCGATCCCGAGTCGGCAACCTCTCGACAACGACAGGCTGTTCCCCTGAAGCACGCCACGACCCTCTGTCCCTGCAACGGTCGTATCCGGCGCTGCTCCACGATCTCCTGTAACAGCCGTACAAGGCGGAGCTCCACTACACCCTGTCACGGCCGTACCCAGCGCTGCCCCACGACGCCCTGTAACGGCCATGTCAGTGGCAACTCCATCGTGCCACACGATGACCAACCCCCCCGAAGGACCCCCCAGCCTGGTATATATGCTGCGGGGGGGAGAAGGGGGGAGGTGAGCAAGAACTTCCAGAGCATTCTCCTACTACCTGCAATTATCTCTCCTTCTCCTCCAATCTCCTCTGACTTGATCGTCGGAGGGCCCCCACTACCCCAGTGGTGGTGCGAGGCTTGCTTGCAGGTTTCCCGGTGGAAGGTGAAGCACAATCAACATCAACCAAGGCAGCTCAGACGGAATTCCGTTTACACCGCTGTGCCAATCGTTCTCGGTTTGGACCACCAGCAACAAAACCAATTTCTTATTAAGTTGTGCACAGAAAATAATATTGAATACAATTGTTTCTACACCAAGAACACCATAAATAAAATAGGGTTGATAGAATCCTTGAAGAAATGAAAAAGACAATGTTGTATGATAGTCATCTACTTAAATGATTTCTGTTAAAGGCTATCATCATTGCTTGTCATACATATGGTTTCTATTAGAAAACTCCTTTTGATCTTCTGAAAAATAGAAAATGATATATTGTATATCTTTTATATTTTTCAGTCATACATGTCATGCTTGATATGTTCTTATGAAAATAATGTCAAATCTGATAAAACAAATATTTCTTTGGATATCACTCTTCAAGCAATGTATATTAAAAATTCAATGAAAAGATACTAGTTGTAGAAATATCAATTCATACTATTCTTATTAAAACTAGATCCTTTATTGAGAATATAGTTTATCATTTTGATTCTATGTAACAATCTGAATTTTGATAGAAACAACTGTTTAAGATAATTTGATTAAAACTTAGCTAGCACGTCTTATTGATAATTATCTTATGCAAATAGAATCTAAGTTAAATTGATTCTGAAAACAAAAAAATTTGATTTAACTTTAATGAATCTTTTTATTGCCTCACATGCTTGTCCTTGAACCATTTTACTTAATGAAGTTATCTCTTTAGTTCAAGTGACTTGTGCTTGCTTATACTTAGGCAATCTCTTGAGTAAAGTGACTCAAATTCAATTATTGTCATGTCTCATGTTGAGTCATCTAGTTAAGAAATATATTGTATGAATGTTTTTGTATCCTAAAGAACCTAATGAATTGCCTTCAAGAAAAGAAAAAGATTTTGCTAATGATACAGAATTTATGAGCAAGAAATTTCAACTTGAAGGACACATCGATGAAAGATACAATAAACATTCCCTTGCAAACAAAAAAAGAGAGAGATTTTCTTCAGCCAAGGGTGTAAAGAATCTAAAAGGTATTTGGCTTGAAGAATGCTAAATGCACTGGTAATCTAAACTCTTCTCTTGCGAGTTAGTTGAGCAAAATCAATAGTGTGAAATTATATGGTTGCATGATTAAACCTTTAATTGTTGATCATCTTGATATCATGCTTCATTCTCATGCTAGTAATAATTGTTTCATGGTGTGATTAAACTACCTTTTTCTATATAATGCATAACCATGAAATACACAAGCTTATGCCTCAAATCTCTAATTCAAAATAACTTGTGATAAGCTATGAATCATTGGGCATAATGAAAATGCTGTTTGCATGGTATATATTTATATGCAGCATATTAGATTAATTTTTTATTCTGCTCTTTCATGTATTTACTTGAAATAATAAAAAGAAAGAGAGATAAAGAAAAGAAAATGAACAATTATTCAAGGGAATACTCCAATCTTTAGGAAAAGCAAAACAAGCATAATATATTTGGCACATTTGTGAGACTAATATAAACATTCCTGATGAGAGCACAAAAGTGCGACCTATATGTCACCTAAATTAGTATTATTGCTAACCGATAATGATAAATTCACTGGATTAATATTATATTTGGGTTTGACACAGATTATTATAAATTAGAGATAAAATGCACATTGAGTACAAATTTGACTTCCCAGACCCAACTCGGGTCCGAATCGGGTCCAATTTCTTTATGCTTTTAGAAAAGAATTTTGGGCAAATCTAATTTGACCATATCATAACTATGAGGTGCTGGGTGACCCATGACTTGAAAGACTTGCACTTGACCTCCAGTCAGAACAGATGACCCGTGACGAACTAAGTCCGTCGGTCCACAAGCCAAATTTCATATCACACTATTTTTTTAAAATTTTATCTATATGACTGATTGGACGGAACTTGGTGATTCCCACTCTCACTTCATCACAAAGAAAAAGAATTTTTTCTTAACCTCCAATCTCATGAACAAAAGCTGAAATTACTATTTATTCCCAAAATTTCTATTCATGGCTGAAATCACTGTTCATATGAACAGTATTCCGTGAAAACACTGCAGTGTTTGAGATGAAACTGTTCATATGAACAGTGTTACGTAAAAACACTGTTCATATGAACAGTGTTTCGGAAATGTCACTGTTCTTCTTCCTCCCTGCAGCTTCTTTCGCCCGTTCCAGCCGCGTTCAAGCTGCCCGGTTCCTGCGTCCGAGTATCCCGCAGTGCTCTTCAACCTCCCATATCCATTTCGAGTCGTGATCTCGCCTTCCATCCGCGTCGCACCCAGCTCCTTCCATCCGTGATCGACTCCTCCCAGCGTCCCCACCTTCCGCATGCGTCCCAAATCCATTCCGTGATCCCAGCACCTCACAGCTGCCCCAGCCATCCACGAAGCTTTCAATTCGGCCATCCTCCCTTCCATTCCAGCCATGAAGCTTCCAAGATATCTTCCGTGCCAGCCATCGTGCCAGCTCCCGTCGGATCCCCAGCATCATGCAGCCATCTTCCTCTCCAGCTTCATCCCAGCCGGTCCGTTTGTTCATCCCAGCAATCACGGAAGATCCCAGCTCTCCCGTGATTCCGCATCCTTCCCAGATCATCATCCATGTCCTCCTCCTTCCCAGCAACCGAAGAAGGAAGCCCGCGTCCCCACCTTCCGTTTCAGCTCCCAGCATCGCGTCCGAGCCGGATTCGAAATCCCAACCCCCTCTTCCGCAATCACCGGCGATCCCATTTCTTCCGCCCGTGATGCAGCAAAGGATCCGCGTCGCCACCTTCCTCTTCAGCTCCCAGCAGCGCCCGAAGAAGGAAGCCCGCCCCTTCCGGCGATCCCGCATCCGTGGCCCAAAGAAGCAAGTTCACGCCTCCCTTCCGCGATCTGCCCGACCGATCCAGCCGTCCGCATCTCTTCCGGAGCTGATCCAGCCTCTACCGGGCCTATAAGAAGAGGGGAGGAGAAGCAATGAAGGGAGCTCGGTTCGGTGGGGAGAGAAGAAGAAACAGGGGAGTGGGAGTGCTCTGTTTCTTTTGGGGAAGAAGAAAGGAAAAAAAAGAGGGAATTAGTATTTTCCACCGTGGGAGAGAGAGAGAAAAGAGATTTGTTTTTGTTTTATTTTTTTTATTTTATTTGCAAAATAGAAGGAGCATTAGGTCTCTATTTGCCATTTTTATTTGTAATCAGTTTTTCTTTTTATGAAATCCATCAAATTTCTTTTATGAAATCCTTGTTCTAGGTTTAGTTAAATTTCTGTTTTCTTTATGCAATCATTTAATTTTTCTTTTTATGCAATACATCTAATTTTCCTTTATGAAATTTATGTTCTAGGCTTTTGATCTTCTTAGCACCGTTTTCATCCAGTTTAATTTATGCCAAAGCTTTTCTTTGATTAGTTAAAAATATAAATGCTCTTTAAATCTAAGTACATGTCTTCTAGTTAATTTCAATTAAAAATAATTCTCTAATAGACTAGAGAATCATTCCACATCCTCAAAATAATGTTTTTCTTCCATCATTCAAAAGTCGATTTTGAATCCGAGTGAATGTTCTAATTTTTATGCAACTCCAATCGCCTCCCTGTGGATCGACCTCTTACAACCACTATTCTTCGAGTAGGAAAGGTAAGAATAAAATTTAATTAAACTTTTGTTCGTCGGGTCTAACAACGATCTGTCTAGGATATTTTTAGGTAGACAGGAAAAGACGAACAGAATTTTGGCGCCGTTGCCGGGGAGGCAAATCGAGAAGCAAGAACGATCACGAAGATCAAATTGGATTTTGGATGCCCGGAGTGTACGCACTCCGGTAGTAAGTTTTTATTTTTATTAATTTTTCTTACTTTGATTATTTTAGTTAGTAATTTCGTAGTTATTAAATTCTGAAATTTGAAATTCGAAATTTAAAGTTTTCTAAAAAAGTAAAAAAAAATTGAAAAAAAATTCCAAAATTCAAAAATTCAAAAATTTAAATTCAAAATTTGAATTCTGTGATTCGAAATTTGAAATTAAAAAAAAAGTTAAAAAAAGTTAATTAAAATAAAAAAAAAATTCAAAGAAAATATTATTTTTGCTAGTAATTGATAGGGTGCAATCCCCCGAGGTGATCATACCTCTATTGGGACTCCTCACGGAGTAATCTCCAGAGCTTATTCAATGGGCATTCGGAGATTGACTGACGCATAAGGATTAGTTTTAGTTTACATTCAAGTTATTCCTATATAAAAAAACAACATAAAATTTAAAAAAAAATAAGAAAAATAAAAAAAATTGCTTGCTCATTTAATCAATACAACCTAATGGCATTGCATAAACTTTAAAAAAATATATTGATTATTTGCTGCATTTAGTATTAAGCATTTGCATAAAGTAATTAAAGGCAAAACCCACTAAAAAGATAAGGTCGGAAAGTCATTACCTGTCCTTAGCCCAAAAATCACCACCTTGCATACTTATCCTAAGCCAAATTAAATTAAAATCAAATTAGACGTTGGCCTTAGGGTTTTCGAGCTCAATTAGGCTCTGGGAAAGAAGCGGCTGAAAGCCACTCCAGTGAGAATTTAGTAATTGGTGATGTCTAGGAAAGTTTTACAACAGTGAGAACTGTTACGGGTATTGTGGTATCGGGTATCCCTTCTGGCACCACTGCACACCCCGGGACTTTCCTGGTCACTGGTTACTGGATCACTTAACTGGTAAGCTCAAGCTTAATTTGAAAGGGAGATTAGGAGCTGTCTAATCTAGAGAGAATTTCAGGAACTCTTTTAACCTGATAAGTCTCTATGCAACTAGATTTAAGAAGCTACTAAACCTCACTTAGTTCTAAGACTAATAGGGTCAAATTGTTGTGTGGTGTTGGTTGTGGTCATCTTGGTCTAGCCCTTCTTCTTATCTTTTAGGATTTCGTTTAAAAAAAAAAAAAAATTGAGTCTAATTAAGTTGTGGAAAATGTATGCATGGTAGAAGGTCATTAAGGGATAAGTTAACCCCATTTGATCCTGAGATTGACAGAACTTTTCATCATAACCTACGAACTGTAAACCAACCGTCGATCTCTACAATGGGTGAACATATTAGAACCCTGAATGAATTATTCGCACCCGCATCTGCTAGTCCCCCTACTTGCATAGTATTACCAATCAATAATGCAGCCCAATTCGAGATTCGGGCTGCAACAATAAACATGTTACCCAAGTTTCATGGGTTCGAGAGTGAACAACCCTATATTCATCTAAACAAGTTTTTGACAATCTGTCAAACATTTAGAAATCAAAAACTTAGATGAAGAGGGTATTAAATTAAGATTGTTTTCCATGACTTTAGAAGATCGTGCTGCTGCATGGCTGTATTCCCTTGCTTCAAATTCCATCACATCATGGGAACAGTTGTCTAGGAAGTTCATGGCTAAGTTCTATCCCATGGTAAAAACTGAAAAAATTAAGGATGCCATCAGAACTTTTAGAGGCAAATCTGAGGAGGAATTTTCCCAACTTTGGGAAAGATTCCATGATCTGTTAGTCAAGTGCCCGCACCATGGGCTTGACAAGGCTGATCTAGTACATTTCTTTTACAAAGGACTAACTCCGGCACATAGAAACATGATTGAGTCCATGCACAAGGGTAGGTTCATGAACCAAACCCCGGATCAAGCCTATGAATTTCTTGTTGACTTAGCCGAGAATGCCCAAAATTGGAGTAGCTATGGTGAGGAAGTAAATAGAGATGAGTTCGGGTCTAGAAAACCAGGTAATTATGAAATGAAAACAGACCCAGAACTCAAAAATGTTATGTCCAATCTGGTGGCTGGAATGAATAACTTGAGTAAAAAGTTTGATGCTTTCACTGTTTCCACTAGTTCGAGTTCATACAAAGAGTCAAATCCCGTCATGAAAGTGGATCACGAGTCATATAGTTTTGTGTGTTTTGTGTAACAGTCCTGAGCATCTAGTGGAGTGCTGCCCCTAGTCTACCTAACATAAAGGCCGAGCAAGCAAATGCTCTAAATTCATATAGTGCCTTTAAGAAGCCCACTCCCAACTCGTTCAGCCCAGTTTACCACCCTGATAATAGGTTCCATCCAAATTTCTCATACAAGCAAAATGAACCTATTCAGCATCAAGGTGGTCTACCAGGTTTTCAGAACAACTTCCCCAGGATAGGTCCACCACAAATGAACCAACCATTGGTTCCATCTGTACCTCCTTATAATGCCCCTATCCCACAGCAACCTTCACAATTAGAAACCATGATGGCTTAATATGATGAAACAACAACAAGATTTTATCAAGCAACAACAACAGACCAATACAGCCCAAGCCCAGACTAACCAATTCCATGCGCAAGCAATTGCAAAACTTGAGGTTAGTCTGAGCCAAATAGCTAACTCTCTAGGGGATAGGAAGAAAGGTGAACTACCTAGTCCAACCAGTGCCTAACCCTAGTAGACAACAAAATCAAGGTCAGATAGGTCAGTATCAAATCAATTCTAATGGAAATCCGACCTATGAAGTCCAGGCAATTACCACTTTAAGGTCTGGCAAGCAAGTGGACAATAAAGTCCAACTTCCTAAACACGAAAAGGAAAATAAAACTGAATCCGATAAGAACCCTATTTAGAAGAGGGGTCAGAACAGGACAAACCGGAAAAAAGGGAAGAACCCATAGGAAACATACAAACCTAAGGTTCCTTTTCCCAGTAGACTTCAGGACTCCCAAGAAACAATCTAATTTTGATGAAATCATAGAAGTCTTTAAAACTGTTCAAATAAATATACCTTTTCTCGATGCCATAAGACAAAATTCCCTCCTATACAAAATTCTGAAAGACCTCACCACGGTCAAAAGAAAAACCAGTATTCCTAGGCAAGCTGTTATGGCTGCACAGCCTCATCTCTCATTCAACAACAGATTGCCCCCGAAATTCAAAGACCCTGGTTGCCCAACTATTGAAATAAAAATAGGAGAGACGATCATCCAGAGAGCTCTATTAGATTTAGGAGCCAGTGTAAACCTACTTCCCTACTATGTGTACCAAAAATTAGGTTTGGGGGAATTAAAGCCTACAAATATTACCCTTTCCTTAGCAGATAGGACAGTTAAGTACCCCAAGGGGATTGTAGAGGATGTAATAGTGAAAGTAAATGAGTTTTACTATCCTGTGGACTTCGTTATCCTTGAGACTGAACCTACAATACATCCAGACAGTCACACACCTATAATTTTAGGTAGACCTTTCTTAGCCACAGCAAATGCTGTGATCAACTGTCGAAATGGGATGCTGAAGTTATCTTTTGGCAACATGAAAGTCGAGCTTAATGTCTTCAACATAAGTAAACAACCACCAGACGACAAAGAAATCAATGAAGTTGACATGATTGAAAGTCTGGTTCAGGAGACTTTCTTACAAACTTATAATAAGGACCCTTTAGAAGCTTACCTTGCCCATTCCCGAGGAAGGGGTCAAGCATGCGCCTCTTAGTTCTGTCCCTATGAGCATAGATCGTCATCAGCCGACTGTTCTTCATCGGACTCTTCCAAAACCATTCTTTAGATAATGGTTGAAAAAAAATAGGGGAGATTTACATTTTGTCTGGCTGAAGACATAAAACTTAGCGCTCTTGGGAGGCAACCCAACATATAAATATCTTCTATAAAAAAAAAAGATTACTAACATGCAGGTTTGGGGGATTTTGCCCAATTTTCAATTTACCCCACCCATATCAGGTAACCTCTCCTCTGTCCCTCTTACTGCTTTAAATTTTCTTTAACATTGAGGACAATGTTAGATGTAGGTTTGGGGGTATTTTAAGCATTGGAATTTTATAAAAATAAAAAAAAGTTTTTAGTTAAAATAATAATAAAAAAAAAATATACAACACACAAGGATATAAAATCTATGACCCCAATGACTAGTTGGAAGTAGTGGCAAAGGAGTTCTTTTTATTAAGTTCCTTTTAGTGAGTTGTAACTAATTAGTGCTTTGAATTTCACAACACATCTGGCCTGGCATTTTCTAAGGTATAGGGTTCGACATTGTGTTGAGAATATGATAGCAACCTCGAATCCTGATGAACCATCTTTTTCTGATCCAAAAAAAAAAAAAAAAATAAATGGTGATTAGTCAGGTAGATCGAAAAGGGCTACCTATTGTCAAAGGTCAGCGGGCTTGTGATGAGGAACCCGAGCATAGGTCCGTAGGGGAGTCTTGATGCCCGACACCTCAATGCAACTGGTATAGAATTGTCGACTAATTGCTCGCTACATGGAGGAATCATCACAGGAGTAAAAAGTGCAACAATATATACACTATCATTTCTCTTAATGAAAAAAAAAAACAAAAAAATGATGAAAAAAAAAATGTATATTGACCTTAAGAAAGACAATAGTGGAAAGCCGTCGTTTTGTAAAAATTCGAGTAAACTGGAATATTACAGATAAAACCCATGAGGTATTAAGTAAACATCCACAGCTCTCGAAATCCTGCAGAAAAGAATGATTTTGAATCAGCAAATAGGTCTTGTCGACCATTCTTGGAAACTACTGATATTAGCGATATTTTGGAGATCCAAAACCTTAGCTTGTGCATGGTCCAAACTCCACTGAGCACTCAAGTATAAATAAGTTTTACAACTTCCTAACAGAAACTTAATAACTTCAACTTAAATTGCATACTAACCTCGAATTGGGCTACTTAGTAATTAAACCTTGTGTGGCTTTTGAAATTATTATCAGTTATTTACTTGAAATTAGACTTTCATTTCACAAACCAAATTTATTTTGGGATTGAAGTTTGTGGGTAACTTCACTGCAAACCCACACGAGACAACACTCGTCCACTAGGTACCTAGGGGTTTAACGGCTTGTTGCACGTGCTAAGTGCAATCGTAATGCTCTAGACGAAAGTGAGTATTTATCTTAGTATATTTATATATAAATAACACTTTTGCACTCTCATTTTATCATTGTCGCACTGAATTGCTAGAGACTAGCAATAAGTTAGTTGGGGGGTGTGATGGAGCACAAAAGTGCGACCTATATGTCACCTAAATAGTATTATTGCTAACCGATAATGTATAATTCACTGGATTAATATATATTTGGGGTTGGACACAGATTATTATAAATTAGAGATAAAAATGCACATTGAGTACAAATTTGACTTCCCAGACCCAACTCGGGTCCGAGTCGGGTTCGGGTCCGAATCGGGTTCCAATTTCTTTTATGCTTTTAGAAAAAGAATTTTGGGGCAAATCTAATTGACCATATCATAACTATGAGGTGCTGGGTGACCCATGACTTGAAAGACTTGCACTTGACCTGTCCAGTCCAGAACAGATGACCGTGACGAACTAGAGTCCGTCGTCCCAAGCCCAAATTCCTATCACATCTAGTTGTGTTAAAAATTTTTATCTATATGACTGATCTGGACGGGCAACTTGGCTGATTCACACTCTCACTTCCATCACACAAGAAAAAGAAATTTTTTCTTAACCTCCAATCTCCATGAACGAAAAGCTGAAATTACTATGTATTCCCCAAAATTTCGATTCATCTGGCTGAAATCACTGTGTCATCATGAACAGTATTTCCGTGAAAAACAACTGTTCATGGATGAACAGTGTTTGAGATGAAACTGTTCATATGAACAGTGTTACGTAAAAACACTGTTCATATGAACAGTGTTTCGGAAATGTCACTGTTCTTCTTCCTCCCTGCAGTTCTTCGCCGTTCCAGCCGCGTTCAAGCTGCCCGGTTCCCTGCGTCGAGTATCCCGCAGTGCTCTTCAACCTCCCATATCCATTTCGGTCGTGATCTCGCCTTCCATCCGCGTCGCACCCACGCTCCTTCACATCCGTGATCGACTCCTCCCAGCGTCCCCCACCTTCCCGCATGCGTCCCAAATCCATTCCGTGATCCCAGCACCTCACAGCTGCCCCCAGCCATCCACGAAGCTTTCAATTCGGCCATCCTCCCTTCCATTCCAGCCATGAAGCTTCCAAGATATCTTCCGTGCCAGCCATCGTGCCAGCTCCCGTCGGATCCCCAGCATCATGCAGCCATCTTCCTCTCCAGCTTCATCCCAGCCGGTCCGTTTGTTCATCCCAGCAATCACGGAAGATCCCAGCTCTCCCGTGATTCCGCATCCTTCCCAGATCATCATCCATGTCCTCCTCCTTCCCAGCAACCGAAGAAGGAAGCCCGCGTC